>NW_027115152.1:413277-444670 GCF_000696795.3 Halyomorpha halys
GTAAAACTAAAAAGTAACAAAAAAATTATATATTTATATTTACAGATCTTAATTAAAATAAGAAACATTTAATTGCTATACGTTGTGAATCGAGTGGATAGAAACTGATTGAAGATATAGGATTTTAAGATTGGAAGAGTTTCGGAACAAGGAATGAATGAACATTTGGAATTAGGATCAGATTAGGAAAGATCTATCGTTGGCTGCAGTTCGGTGGATAATTGTATGTATAGTAAGAGGAGAAAGAAGGCAGTTTTACGTAGTCGTCTCATATACAAGTAAAATTATTTTTTACATTATAAAATAAAAGTATTAATTTATATAAATTTTTTGAGGTTAAAAACTTCTAAATGTTGGATATATTTTATTCTATATTTTCTTTCTTGTTGTACAACGTTTTGGGACTATGGTCCCATATTCATGCACCATAGTAAACCTCATATTTGCCAAACTTTTAATTTCACTATGGAAATCATGTCATTTATTAAAACATAGTTGAAAAAAATTCTTTTACACTGTTTTGGTCTAAAAAACAGTGTAAAAGAATTTTCACAATTGTAAAACAGTTTTTAACCTCAAAACAATTATTGAAATTGACTTGTCTGACTTCCTAAAAAGAAAATCCAGAATAAAAGTATTAATGTGACTTTAAAATGCATTTTTTTAATACAAATTTTTAGGACCATTTGGTTCTTTATCCAGCAAGTTAAAAATAAAATAAAATATTGTACAACCAACAAATTCAATTCAAAATATATAAGTTAAAATAAATCATTATTTACTTTTAATATAATTTACTATTTACAATTAATATTATTATTTTTTTAGAATTATTTACGAACATCATTATTATGATTAATATTTATGCAATAATAATATATGAGTCAAAATTGGGATTTGAGTTTTAAACAATTTAGTAATATCTAAATTACTGATATACATATATTATATGTATGGCATTGATATTATATATAAGGTTATAAATTATATTTTTGATTTAAACTATGTGTTTAAAATTAATTTAACGTCCCATACATGATAAATTGAATCGACTGTGTAGAATAAATAAGAATTAACTTATTTTCAATGCAATGAACTTCAATAAAATTATAATAAATGATTGTTAATGATCCCTTATTATAATATGCTTTTATCAGTGAAAACTATTGAAATTTTGAGTACATAATGATAAAAATAGTATTAAAACTATCACCTTCAATAAGTTTTTACTTTCAACCTTGAAATTAAAATAGATATCAGTTTTTGACTTGCCCAAGGAAAATTCTAACATAACTTTTTTGCTGAATGTAATTTGTTTGAAACATTTGGCTTTAGGAACTAAGAAAACATAAGTTTTCTGAATTACTACATATGTTGGCCTCTAGACTTTGTCGATATAGCGAAATATCGGCTTTCTTTATTTCATTTTATTTTTTTTTTCTACTTTCTCTCTTCGTAAAAGTAAAAGCGTCCTTGAGAAATTCGAAGTAAAATTTTTGTCCGCATCTTAGACCTTCGCAGTTCCGGTTTATATTTGGAAGAAATTTATCGTTTTCTGGGAGAAACGAGGCGCCCGGTTCGAGTTAAATCTGTTACGTAATTATCTATGATGGCTGGATAGCATAATAACTATTTTGGGAAACATGTAAACCTTATAACTTGAACTACTTTGTTGAATGATTGATGAGGTTATATTGTCGATTGATTAACTGTTATTTTTAAATTATAAACTCATACAAATTAGAATGAAAATCGTTAAGAATTAAGAAGAAATAAATAAATGATAATAATGATATAAATGATTGATGAAACAGTAGCTATGAAATGTATATAATAAAATATAATAATAATAAATACAATTTTAAATCAACTTTATATCGATTTTTTTGCATCGTTTGCGTGTAATGCAATTTTATTTTTAAAAAATTACCATAATTGATGTTTTTCTGTGACTAAAGACTTCATGACGCATCAGATTAGAAAAATCACGGACATTAAGTGTTATAAAATTTTAATTTTTAGTTTGCACGTCATAAAATTTATCCTATTTCCATCAGGAATTCAAAATCATATTTCAATTGATAACTCTTTCCATTATAAACTCTCTAACCACTCAAACCCCCTAGTTTCTAATCTTGCATCCTCTTCTATTCCTGACAATCCTACGAGATGTCTGAAAAGAAGATGGCCACGAGACCAGCTAATGTAAAATGTCGTAAGAGTGCTACCAATGGGTAGTTTCTCTACACGCCTGTAACACTCCAATTTAACTTAGATCAGATTTAATAAGTATATTATAATGTACAGTTGTAATTAGCAATAAATAAATATTTAAAAAAAAAAAATTCCATTGTCTTAGGATTTTTTTTGTTTTCTTTATTGTTTTTAGGTCTAAATATTTTAAAAAGTTTATCGGCACATTTGTTTTGTATTTTTTTTTTTCTTACCATTGAGAAACATGCATATATATAAAATTTATTTCTGTTATTTTCTCATAATTATAACGTAGATAAAGTCCGTTCAGGATTTGTTTAGACGAGAACCCATTGCATATGGACTATGTTCCTAATTAATAGTTTCAATGAAAAATTTAATTGCTCCATAACGATTTTTTTTTATAATACATTTTCTAAAAGTTGATATTATTAACTTTTGATAACACTCTTCTCAACTTTTGGTTCATTTTTTTGTAACTATTTAAGTATATATGTATTAAAATAGAATCTCGATGTTTTCTGAATATTATTTAATTTAGTTTTTATTTCAACACCAATAGTATAGTTATTAAGGGAGTGGAATGGCTGAGTTATAGGACTCGGGTTGAATCCGTCTGTGAACAATTATTCTGTTACTGTAGCCATGAGTCAACCCTGTGGGTTCGACCCAGCCCATGAGTGGGCACCATTCAATACAGAAAAATCTGGTAGTAGAGCGTGATTCTGATCAAATCAGTTCCTTGTTCAACCGTTGATCTAGTAATAGTACTTCCTTACTAAGGTGAAGGGTCCGGCTTTCATGGGTTGCACCAGTAAAGATTTATTTATTAATATTTTTTATTATTAATATAGTTTTTTTAATGTAGTTTGATTTTTAATTACTAAAAATTAGTGATATCTAGGGTCGTTATCAGTTTGTATTGTTGCTATGTTGTATTATATACTTTATTAATTAAGTATAGTTAGGGAAAATTTACTTCTTATAATATAAACAAAATATGAAACATATCGTTCCAGAATGGGATAAAATAAAATCGATAAAATCTTTTAAATAAAGTAGCAGGTTAAATACGAGGAACGTCGGGTTTTCTCTTGGCAAGTAAACATATAATTTTCATGTTTACTCATTGAATTATTTACTATGAAGACTTCTTAAGTTCGTATTGTTTAGTTTATTTTCCTGTAACCAACGGAGAATGCGATTGCGTTTCTATTTTTAAGTGGCTTTACTTAGTTGTAACTTTAAATAATAACTTGTAACTGTAACTTGCTTGTAACATTATTATCATAAATGTTCAATTTATAAGCTCAAAATATCAACAATATCATTATCATCATAATACCTGACATGGCTCAGTATATAACTACTGTTACAAAATAAAATTCACAAGTTACAACAGGCTACCCCCAAATACATAATTGTTCACAAAAACATGAAACTGATCTGTCAAAGGTTTCATGTTATCTTACATAACGATGACGACTATTTAAAAACACTTTTAGATGATGTTATCACAAAGCAATTGCCGAAATTAACACAAGATATTAAAATTTGGAAATACATTATCATCAGTACCAGAGAGATAAGCGAAATTATAATGATTTGTTTGGTCTTCTTCGGTTTTTATATTGTCTTTTAACTATTTATGTTGACCCATATTAAATTAAGGTTAAATGTATGAATAATTAAATAATTTTCGTTTAAATAGTATATAAATTTTCTCTTTTAAATATATTATTGTGTTTGTGTTTTATTATTATTTTCTAAAAATAAAAATTGTGTTCATTTGTAAAAATGTATTGTACTAATGCCTTTTATATCATTATTATGTAGGTATAATGTGTTACTTAAATATTGTTTTGTTTTCCCTTTATTATTGGCGAGAAATTGAAGAATGATATTTCGTGCTTCAGTATCCATTTTTGTGAAATTTTTAAGATTTCGTTTCCAAAATTCTCGAATTAAACATTTACGTTAAAAGTTCTCAGTAAATATATTAAAAACTTAATCCTTCCTTTGATTCAACCAATTAAAGTATGTTATTTAAAAAAAAAAAACGTTTTATTTTATATGAAAGAGATGTCAATAATAGTAATTAAAAATGGCATTGCTATAAGTTTCCTTCTTTTCCTATTCCGTTACAATTTTGTTTTTTATTCCATTATAAATTTCAGCTCATGGTGGTAACTATTACAGATTTTTAGCATTTTATTTGTCCCTTATTTATAGTGTAAACTATTTCATTAATGTATTGAACGAAACTTTTGAAACAAATCAAATACAATCTCCCATGGGTAAACCAAAGTGTTGTCTTCACTCTTTTATTAGACACTGAATTTTACTAATAAGTAAGTTTTATTTACTTGTATTTTAATTTAAATAAGTTATAATGAGATGTAAATATATAATTTATGCTAAGAATGTTTTTTTAATTGTTTATTTGATGATGGTCCATATGGCCGAATATTCAGAGTTTTAAGTTGGAAAAAATAAGTTAAGGCAAGTGAATCTTATGAATTTTCAATATCAACGTTTCTCAACATCTTTTTTCCACTTCTAACTCGCTACGTTATTATATATTTGTATGCACTGATAAATTGAACCACTGATTATAAAAGTAGTATAATTTGAAACTGGAATTTTGAGATATTGAACACTACAGAGGAAATTCTATGAATTTTTTTTTGTAAGGAATAACGCTCATTTTCTCTTTAAAAACTAGCCAGTTTCAAGCATGTCCACTATTTAAAAGTTAATGCACTTATTAATGAATTAATTATTATGCAAATAAAATATGATATCAATAGGATGACTTAGGCCACTTTTGCTTTTAACAGTTCAATCAAAACATTTCATTTTATTATTTCAGGATGTTTTAAAGTATAATGTCAAAGAAAGAGCACCGATTCACATGGTTCGACATGTGATCTGGTATTTATCATGCTTATTTGGATTAGTCAATTAAAATACACTTGTAAACATCCATTGAAATAATAGCAAGTCGTAAAAACATCGAACTGACAATCTTTTGGTTGCATACCGCTTCTTTACCTATTTACACTTCTTATTTATTAAAAAGAAATACAAGAAAATAAAAAAGGAAAAAAAACACGTATATTTATGATGACAACAGCAAGGTATGATTACGTTAGAAAAGAAAACAATGATAAGGTTCGGTACTCTAATAATAAACCTCAGGATTTTTGTGAATTACGTTGTTACATTTTATTTTATGTAATTAAATATATTTTTATAATATTTTTTAGTCACTAGAAAAAATACTAAACATAATATTTATTCAGTTATTCCTTTTAAACTCGTAAACACCTCAGTAAAAAACATGGGAAAATGATTGAAGACAATTATTGCTGCAAGAATATAATTTATTGCAATGATAATGCAGATAGTAATTACTAGCACTTTAAACATTATCACCTCTCTTAAATATTAAATAACATTTAAATTGATTATATAAAAATTGTTGTTTAGTCTGAACTTCTATAATTTTGAATTTAGTTTTACGTTTTAAAAACATCTCATTAGCTAATTTCTTTTAACAAAATTTACACGTTTTCAGTACACAACAGTTTGTGTACTAAACATCCTTTTGTCATATATATGTGCGCACGAATGTTTTTTATTATATCTAAAAGTCTATAAATTAACTAATAATTTTATTGCTAAAAATATGGTTCGGTGCTGGTCGTACAACATTCACTGTTAAAAAGTAACACTATTTTTTGTTGTACGTGCCACTTACTAAATAAATAACTTGCAATACAACTGTATGCTCTACACTGTAGTGGGGGGTCTTCCAATGAAGAGTAAAATTAAGATTTTATACGAATCAATATTATGGTTGATTTCGTTGTCCCAGTTGTCTTATTAGCATAGTAATTTATAATTTCAGGAGCTTTTTTTCTTATTGCTTGCTCGATTAAACTATATTAAGAATTAAGTCTCCTCTTCTCCTTTTAAGCAAATTTTTCAAAAGTGATATCGGACTGAAGCTCCCTGGGGGTCTTCTTAGTGGGGGGGGGGGGTTCGCCAGAGAAGGATTACCTTTTTTTGTTTTATAATCTCTTCTTGTGAGATGGTGAAATGTGGTACATCAACCACCCTACTCTCTATAATTGTCTGGTTTGTACTTACGATAAGTAAGGTTACCACGGAGGGTCATGTGACATCAAAATACACAACAAATATTTTGGTCATAATAATTTTTCATCCATTTATATTTGTTTAATCATTTTGATTCACTTTATTTATGAATTAGTTAGATCCCCTTCATTTTAGTTTATATAATTTTCTCAGACATTTTTCTGATTTATAGATATATACATATATATACATAATTCATTTTATGATTCTTGCTAGAGTTAAGCAATAATTTGTTAAATCTACAATGGTATGAGAAAAAATGGACTTTAAAAAGATCCAAAAAATATTTAAAAAATTAAGATTTCAAATAACAATTACATCAAATTATTTATAATATTTAGTAGTAGTTATTACTTTCAATTAAAACAACTGAATAAGTAATGGAAATTATAAGTATAATTACTTCTTGACCCTAAGTAATTGCACGTATTATATATTATAATTTTTCATAAGTTAAGTCATATATGAATAAAATTATGTGATGCCCCTCTTTACAAGTGGTAATCTAATAAATAATAATTCTTATTTGTCATTTTCATTATGTAGATATCTAATTACTTCAAGTGTCATTTCGATGTCAAGTAACTGCAATGGCCAATTACAATTTCGTGTAATTGCATCTTAATGATTTAAAATTCTGAATATATAATTACAATTGTATTATATTGGGATTAGTAATTACAATTAATTAGACTTAAGATGTAATTTTGGAGCGCAGTTAGAATTACAATGGTTCATCAGTTGTCCGCAATTATTATTACAATTTTTAATTTTGCAATTACGAATTACAGTAATTTGTAATTAATATTAATTGAAGATATATCTTGCTCAATAATGACTTTTTCCTTTATTTATTTCTATAATTTTATCTTATAATATTAATAATTTTTTCTTTAAGTGCCTGAAGTCAACTTTTTTACTGTGTATTTTAAAAATTTTTTTTTTTATATTTTGTTCTATTATATTATTACATGAAGATATTAGGTATGTTATCTATTTTATCTTTGATGATTCTCTACATGTTTTGTGGGTGAAATAATTTTGAATTTAAAAGTTTCTTTTTTATTCAAAGTCACCTTGACAATATATAAAGTTCCTAATTTAATAAACGATAATAGTAATAGATCACTATTAATATTTATTTGTAAAAAAAAAATTATATGTACAACAATATAATCGAAGACATATTAAGAGTCTTTCAAAGCCCTTGATATTGAATAGTGGTAGTACCGAAGCAACAGCTGTTCCCTAACGGAAATAAGGCAGAAGGAAAATTATCGTTGGAATCATTTACATGAATTGAGAATAAAATTATAGCTAACGGTTTTTATTTCTACTTTCACTTACTTATTTATTTAATGCCATCCTGAAATATTTTCATTGCTAGTTTTCTACCTAAATAAACTTTTTAAGATTCGTTTGAGTACTAATAACCAACTCTGGTGTCACATATGAGTGTATTTGGACAACTGAGTTCAAAAAGGAAAAGTATGAAACTCAAATAGCGTATTTAAATTAGATAATTTAGAATTTTCTCAAAACGGGGATTTTGATTAAACTCATCTGAATATTCAATTAATGGTGTTTATTCTGATTAAAGTAGTCCAAAAGAGTTCTATTAATTATTTTAATTCGGATTTGATATTTGGTATCTATAATATAATAATAATCATATTAATCATTATCATTAACAGCAGGATAAGTGTCGATTATGCTCGGTGACGCTTGAATCAATCCAACATATCACGGGTGGATGTGGAGTGTTGGCTGGTACTGTATATTTACAGAGGCACAACAACGTGGCAAAAATTTTGCATCAGGCACTGGCGATAAAGTACAAGTTAATTTATAATAAGAGCCCATACTACAAGTACCACCCAAATAGACTCCTCCAAAAAAGTCCTCTCAAGCTCTATTGGGATGAATCAATAATTACGGACCATACAGTACGCCATAATAAGCCAGATATCCTCCTTATTCATCTAAGAAAAAAGAAAGTTTATTGATGTCGGAATCTCAAACGATAATAATATAAGTTCTACGGTGGGAGAAAAACTAAGGAAATATCAGGAATTGGCGATTGGATTTAAGGAACTGTTTCAATTGGAGGGAGTTACCACTACTCCAATCATTATATCCACCAATGATCTCGTACCAAAATCCACAGTGGTAGGTGTGAATGGTTTGGGAGTGCCTATTAATATGCTAAGAGAATGAAAAAAAAATGAAGGTGGTTGGACTTCTAGGTGTCCCCCACATCAGATATTCAACCCACAATAGCGAGAAAAACCGATAAAGATAATAATAAAACATCCTTTTCATGATTCAAATTTCTGTCGAGGTTAAGCTGAATTTGAAGCTAGGGAATGAAAGATGCAATTTTACGAAAATCCTGTCTTTATGACTAGAGACCACATTTTCGTGCAGGAAAAACCAAAATGTATATTAAGCTCCAAAATTCTGTAATAATCAACATTATTGTTCAATTTATAATATTAATACATGGGCAGCTAAACGTAGCTACGTAGGAGTAATATTTTACATGAAATTTGCTAAAATAAATTGATTTATAGTTGTCCTGACAAATTTTCATTTGCCAAATTTATATTCATATGTGAATATCATAAAAACTACTACCCCTACGAAGATAAGTGTCATAAACTACTTAATAGTAAGTTAAATTTCCTTTATTTTGAGTGTTGGCAGATATATGTACGTCTTATGGTTCCAGAGATATGTTGTTGTTTTTTTCAAAAATCCAACATTTTATACGAACAACTAGAAATTAACACTTTGTGAGTTTATTTTGTCAAATATCATTAAAACTACTACTCCTAGAAAGATAAAAATTATAAAATATTGTATATTACATTTTACTAGCTTTAATTTGAGTGCTGACAGACATCTGTATGTCCAATAGTCTCTGAAATTAAATTTTTCATAAATCTAATTTATTGTCCGAACAACAATAAATCAATTTATTTTAGCAACTATCATGAAAACTAATATTCCTACGAAGGTAAAGGTCATAGTCCATTAAACTAGCTTTAATTTGAGTGCTAATAGACATCTGTACGTCACATAGTTCCTGAGGTATAGATTTCTCCAAATAAATCAACTAACTACTAATCTTTCTGTAGATTTTTAAGAAATTTTGCTTTTTAAAAAGCTATATCTCGAGAACTATTGGACGTAAATAGCTCTTTTAGGGCTAATATTTCAGCAAATTTACTCTTCTTTAAATAATGTTATTAAGATATAGAGGTCCGAATGAATAATCATTGTTTTTTTAAGGTTTTGAAACAGCCGCCATTTTTATCCTCCTACCTATACTTGACAGACTCATCAATTCTGACTATTAATTACACATAGTTTTTATTGAAGTAATCAAAAATTGGGGTGAGATAACTGCCTTTTTTCTTCTCGGCTCTTGCACTAATAACAAGCTTATTCTAGAGAGATATTTTCTCAGTTGCTCGAAGTCAGTAGTTAGTAATATTTCAAAAACATTCGTTACTTGTATTTACTAGTTATATTTTTTTGTTCGGTTGAATTCGACTCTTAATGTGTTGCTTTACCTATCTACCTGCTTCAGTACAAACAATGAATAGTACAAGAATCTAAAACGTGCTGCAATTTTGTGGAAAAACCCTGAAACTTGCAATTTTGTGAAGAAACCCTGAAACTTGCAATTTTGTGGAGAAACCGCAAAACTTGCAATTTTATGGAATATAAAATTAGTGTCATTTGTATTCTTCTCCATAATTCGAATTCCTATCGATGTTTAGCAGAATTCGGAGCTAGGGAACAAAAGATGCAATTGCAGGAAAATCCGGTCTTCATTTATGACAAATCATAGTTACTTTTTTTTTTTCCTTAATAATTCCGAACTTCACTTCACCTTATAAGTTACCTTCAACTTATGTACTTTACAAAGTTGGATTACTATTGCGGTAAATGATGAGGTTGGAGGTGATTCAAGTTTCGTAACATTGGACGTAGTGAAAGGGCGAAGATAGGCCCCGCCCCTCGCGAAGTGGGGGTGAGAGCTGGACAGGTATGTGCACAACATTACATGCACTTTCCACTTCATTGCCCCTTGCAACAATCCCTTCCATTTTGAGGACAATTCCAAACTCTCAAATCATCATTGTTCATAATACTCGCTGGCATTTCCTCTTCTAATCTAGGTAATGTGGTTGTCAGGCTATTGTCGCAACTTTAATTATCTCGATGCATTTTTACTCTTTCAATTCAAAAACATTCAATTACTTATTTCCATTACATCTAACATTTTTTTGTTGTATGCAATGTGTTCTTATATTGGAAAACCAGGAAAAGTGGGATAAATAATTTAAGTAGTCTAGAAAAGTCAGGAATTTTCCTAAAATGTATTGTTAAAAAAATGAAAAAATAAAATAAAAGGTTACGTAATAAATGTTTTGGTATCCATGTTATGCCTCAACACTCTTTATTATATCATCAACAGTCCAACGTTTCGGCCAATTCGGCCATCCTCATAGACAATCTTAAATATAAATTTACACCTCACATGGAATTATTGAAAAACGTTTTGCAGGCTATTCTGGTATATCACCCTATTTTGTCACAATATCATTAATTTTAAAACTTAATTTTAGATTACTTAACACTGTTGTTAAGATAGTTGATAGATTGTCCGTGAGGATGGTCGAATTGGCCGAAATGTTGGAATGTTGATAAAATAATTCAGTCTTGAGACTTAACATGGATACCAAATAATTTATTTAATTTTTTTTTTAATTATGGGCACCCAAACAATTTATTTTTATAAAGCTGACTCATAACTTTGTATATCTATAATAACTTTTAAAAAAAATGTCTGGAGGTATCAGAACACGAATTTTTGTTATTTTTATAGGCTAAATATAGCTGCAAAATTTACAGTATTTGTAAATTAAAATAAATACTAATTTTTTTTTTATATATACTTCTACGTTTTGACCTACAACATAGGTCTTTATCACGGCTACAATAAAAAGATAAAAAGAAGATAGTATCAATGGGTAAAAGAATGATGTAAAAAATGTTAAGGTCGAAGTATATAAAGAATTTAAAAAAATAAAATAATAAAGAGGATAAAGATAAATACAAAAAGTATTATTAACTAGCACAATAAAATGAACGGATATTTAATAATATATTATTAAAAACACCTCTTAATATAATTGTATAGGGAGACATAATAACTGGTATTATTACAGATTACATAAAAATGTAATAAAAAAAGAAGCATGTGGAATGAATAAAATTAGAAATGAGAACGATAAGAAATGAGAATACAGGATTATGTACTATAAAAAGAATAGTAATATATACTTATTAAAAAATAATTAAACAATAATATAAAAATAGTAATATAAGGGGAAATAATAAAGAAATAAATATCAGAAAAAATCCTGTTGAGTATAAGTGTGAATGGAGACCCCTCAAATGGTAGTTAAGATTGACAGTTGAAGTTATTTCAAAAATGGAGAGGGGGGAGGGGAGTTACAAATATTGGGTTGAGTATAAATGAGAGAGATAAGGAAAGAGAGAGGGTGATATAAACCGCCCCCGAGGATTATATTCCTTACTTGTGAATTTTAATTGTTTTTTTCATCCGTTTTTTTCTTATATATTAGTATAGTGCTCTTATATCAAAATGTGAGAGTGAGTAGCTCAGTGTTCATCTAACTCCAGGAACCCTATTTCGAATCTGGTCATAGGGGGTCCTCACAGCCTCATTAAGTGGGTATGCGTGGAACGTGATGCTGATCAAATCACCTCCTTGCACGACCGTTGGTCTAGTTGAAGTACTTTCTTAAAAAGTACTCCACTCCTGATCCTTCAAGGGTTGTGGCTGTGCAGATTTAATTTAATTTTAATCAAAATTAACAAGAAATGTTCCTTTAATACAATTTATTTTTTGTTACTTTTTGTATTCAATTCATTATAATTTTAATATAATGCTCTTATCATATTTTAATGTTTAATTTTATTGTTTCAGAATAAGTGTGTTCAGACTCCTACCATACAATTTCTCGGAAATGAGGGGGTAAGTACATCTTCTATATATTGTATTTTTTTCTTCCTATCAACATATAATTATTAATTTACTATAACAATTATTTATAATATAAGTAAAATATTCAAAGATCTCGTTTCTTTATAAAGCCGTTGGTGTGTATGATTTATGCATTCGTGGGTTACAAACTGATAATACAAGATTAAATTTGTGAATTGTTAGGTTTGGAAAACTTAATTGACTGAAAGGATATTAAGATAGGTTAGACTTCCTATCTGTTACCCAAGTTGACAAGTTTCTAGTAATATTATATTAATAATAATATAATATTATTCTCCCATTCATTCTTGGGTTTATTTCTTCCATTTCGAACCCTTATGTTCAACATTACCTTTTTAGTTTTCTATCCCTATTATTATAACCTGGGAGACGTAATAACATCAAATTACTTGTGCTTTACTTATCTTGTGCGCTTTGGGAACAGAGTTGTCGCGTTGAATGCCCCAAGTCCATTCCTACCCCGATTCATCTTTCTTCAGACCTAATATTTTACGTAACTCCGTATCCTAGACTACCTTTAGACGTTGTTCTTTCCCTTGCGTAAGAGGCTACGTTTCACATCCGTAATGAGCTACAGGCAGTGTAATAGTCCAGTCTTGGAGTTCCCAAACTTTTACGAGTCGTTTGTGACCTAATATTGAAAACGCCTTTGCCATCCTAGGGTATTGAATAGTTAACGAATAAATAAAATACAAGCAGTGTAAAGTTATTTCATTTATATATAATGACTACCTCTCATTGGTTTCAACTATGTATTTTATTTGTTGGAGAAATTGATGTATGAAGCATTATATTATCTGTACAATATCGGGTGAGGACAATGAAACTATAAAAATAAATAAAACTGCGTTGATAAACTATAGTAAGGAACTAGGTATCGAAACCAATACGGATAAAGCAAAATTTATAATTAGGAATTTTGAAGGCTAAACAATGCTAAACTGAGGGGACTGCATTCGGTAAATATAATTCAAGTTATAGAATCTTGCATCCCTTCCATTCCTGACAATCCTCCGAGGCGCCTGAAAAGAAGATGGCCACGAGACCAGCAAATGTAAAATGTCATTAGAGTGCTACCAATGAGTAGTTTCTCTACACGCCTGTAACACTCCAATTTAACTTAGATCAGATTTACTAAATGTATTATAATGTACAGTTGTAAATATTAAAAAAAAAAAAAAAGTTATAGAATTGTGGCGAATAAAATTAGAGCGTTATAGGTAGGGTTGTGGGACTTATTAACGAAGGGATTCCTAAAATGTAAATAAACACTGAACCGACGTGGAAACGTCCGAGGTGTACACCAAAACGTAGATGGGATTTCAAATCAGTTCCATAAATAACTCTTAAAGCACTTTGGGGATGTCTGAAATATAAATTTCCCCTCTTCCAGCTTCCCCTTTCGGCCCTAATGAGTTGAAATTCAACAGGGATATTATCGTGGCAGAATAATACTTAAGAAGTGGGGGTGAATTTTAGTATGTCCAAGTTTTTGTTGAAGCCGGTTTTAAGTTGAGCACTTCTATACGAATTCCTTCTACCCACCGTTTATCACGGTAAATAACCATTAATGAAATGATTTAATCACTTTTTTAAAACAAAAATGAGATACGAATATGGCCTTAATTTAATTATTTATTATATAAAAAGACAGAACTCAGCAACCTTTTTAAATAATATTGTTTTTTGTTTTTTTTTCTGGTGAATATTAGATTTTCTCATTGCATGGAAGAAAATGAGTTTAAAATCCGTTCTATCACCCAACTAATGGGCTCCTTAGTATTGAATGAGATGAAACTTCGTGTGGGCTAGGCCTTGTAAGTAGTAATGAATTTCAATCAAATGGCCCAAGTTGATAAGGGATTTCGCTTCTCTACAGCTCCTCAAATTTAGTTAAGTGTTGAAAATTAAACGAATTAAGGTGATTTTTACTCACCATTTCAACTCCTAACTAAATATTTCAACTAAGGTTTCTCTACAGTCCCTTTTAACTTGATTTTTTGTTTAACATTAAAATATGAAACGAGTTGTTAGAGAAGTGCCTTTTTAAAGTCTCTACTTTTTTATCCCCACCTCACCAGCCCCTCTAATTTAAGGGTTGAAATATTTTATGTGAATTGAGTTAATGTTACCGAAGTGTCTTTTGGGAATTATTGTCGTTATTTAATCTCTATTAGATACTTAAAAAATTAAAAACCGTTAAAAAAAGTTGTATAAAATTTGAAGTTAAATTATATTAAATTCAGATAAGAATTAATGAAACGATAAAAAAAAACAAAAAAAAAAACATTTCTTTCCCCATAGTATTTATGTGTATTTTTCAAACTGTCTAATTGAATTAAAATCATAATTATTTTCAACTTAAATTTTTAAAAAAATTCAATTTCTAGATGTATAACGAATTGAAAATTCCCTTAGTCTTTTGAGAACTATATTTGATCTATTTTGTGTATTTTTCAAATTGTCTAATTTAATTAAAATACTAATTATTTTCGACTTAAATTTTTTAAAAAAAATTTCAATTTCTAGATGTTTAAAGAATTAAAAATTCCCTTAGTCTTTTGAACTATATTTGATCTATTTTGCATACCCTTGGCAGTATGGTTTTTAGACCCTATAGTTAAATCCTGGGTTTAGTTTGTTTGAACCCAAGGTTATTAATCGTTGGTTAAGCAATCTGCTCTAACAGTTCCAAATGTATCTTGGGTCAAATGTTTGGCTTGCATATTTAAAAAGAATATTTGTTGTGTAATGAGCAAATAAGGAGATTGCAAGAACAAGGTTTGTTTTTTTGTTGGTTAGGATTTGATGGAACTGAATGAAGGTCATGAGGGGGAAGATCATTTTTGTTAAATGTTCATGATTTAAACATTAGTATTATATACTTCTTTCAAGACTCATTTTTTTTTTTTTATAAAAGTCGTTCATTTATGTATATCATTGCATAAAAAAACTACTTAGAGTAAGTTTCATGTGTACAAAGATGAGAAAAATATGTAACTAACTAAAAAAATCTATAAAACTTTCTTTTTCTATAATTAAAAACATAAAATATTAAACAATAAATTACAGATAATCAATTAACATTTGTAGTTGATAAAATTGGCCTGCTAAGGCCAATCTTCTATGAATGCCCTAATTTTCAAGTTTCTTCGTAAATTATTATTATTTAATATTTGATAAATAAAATAGAATCAAAAAGGTTTTGATTTGTTCATTTTTGTCAATTATAGTTAGGGATTAAATTTACCTGATCCATTTTGCCCCCCCCCCTTCTCTTATAATAACGCAATATAACATTAAGAACGGTATTTCATATTATAGCGCATTGTTTTAATAAAATATAAAATTGTTTGAAAAAATAAATAAATAGTAAATAATTTGTTTAGTTTATCTTTGGACCTTTACTTTTTAAGGCGTAGATTCCGTTAATTTTGCCACTCAAGCTAGTCATGCTCCGTACCCCCTGTTGATGCCTCATCTTCAGGGTCCCTTCCCTGTAAATTTTCGCATTCCATTTCCTCTATCCTAAGACCATCTAAAGATCTAATACGGCTTACGACTACATAAGCTTGTCCTATCTCATATAATATCTGGCCTAAATATATAACGGGTTTGTCAACCCTGTTTTCCTGCACAATCAAGTTAGCTGAATTTAGATTACAAGTTGTCTAGCAGAAGTGAAACTAAATAAAAACGTCTAATGAAATATTTAGTTAAATGGTTAAATATGTTTTGTCCCGAATATACGGGGAATTAAGCGGCGTAACTATCTCGGATAAACAAAATTCGCGGATAACGCACACTCATTGAAAAAATGTTTTAAAAAAACCTTATTTCATAACCACCCTGCAATTAAATTACAACAATTTATGAATTGTTTATATGTATTTATACGTTAATATTTGTACGTAAAATAATTAAAACTTCTAAAAATAATCGGTTAATTGATTTTGTGAATAAACCCTTTTTTCTCAACAGTTTTTTTTTCACCTTTTCTACGTGTAGTTGTAAAAATATATTTTTATTTATACAGGAATAATCGGGAGTCGTCAGTTTGATACACACATAATTTGGATTAAATAAAATATAAATTTAATATTTTATCCTGATCCAAATTGAGTAAAAATTTTTGTTTATATATATTTTTATTATTTTACTCTACTTTTATTTAAAGGGGTAATTTATATTTTTTGAAAAATAAAAAAAAGTATCGCCTTTTTCATGGAATGTTATGGCTAATTAATTTTACACTTTGTTTTGGTAGCTTTTTCTTCGATTATGATACGCTTAAATTGCTCTATTGATTTCCAGGTGTTTATAATTTGTTTTAGAGAGTGGTGTAAATTATCCGTTCCCAAAAACTTTGCTCCTTTTTTTATTAAAATAAATAAATAAAGTGAAAACCAGCAAATTTTTCTTTTATTTATAATGTAAATAAGTTCAAAATTAAAACGTTACACACTTTATATGACCGTAAGTATATTATTCTATTTTTAAAGACTTTGGCTAATTACAGATAAATAAATTATGATATACATAATAGTATATTATTATATTAATAAAATAAATTTTAGTTGTTTGACTTAAAGTCACTAAAGAGATACGTAGAATTCAAAAACCAGATAAGTCTATTTTCATTTTTTTATTTTCTTTTTCTTTTTTTAATTGTTATTAAATACAGTTTTGGTACTAGATATTTCACAAAGTAAAGGATTTATAATAAAACCGTTAAAATAACAGGTTCTTTATCTGTTTTAGGAAGAAATTATTTTATCTCATGGTAATCTAGTATCAAAACTGTTATTTAAAAAAAAAAATTAAAAACATGAAAAAGAACTTTTAGAACTATTAAAAAAATATTTAATAAGAAATTAAATCATTTTTTATCGTTTTAATAATTTTTTTTTACTGTGACTACATCTTAAATTCGGCCTTGCAAGTTGAAAGCACTTTGAAACCTTTCCTAACGGACGCCTCTGTATAACTGAAATACCTCTTAAAGGACAACTTTATTAAGGTCCCGCCTAACAACCTTCATACATCATACACCGAACCCCTCTCTTGCGGAACTCCTCCATTCCGGAAGCGGACACAGATTTTTTTTTCTCCATCAGCACTTTCCTATTCATTTATATCGGGCACAATTGATAAATATAACTCACAATTCCAGGACTAAATTTTGTGGGTCAACAATTATTTGTGCAAAAATTTATATAATACGTTTTTTGCCGAATATATCAAATCATCAACAAATGTAAATGAAAGAAAGAAAAAAGTGGATTGTAAAAGTTTAAAATTTAAGAAGGAATTATATAGAACAAGTTATATGAGCAAAGCCATTTTTAAGATTTTAAAAAAATGACATCAAAATGAAGATATACTTGAGAATAACCTCAGGGTCGAAACGTTGGAAGGTTTGTAAAGAATAAAGTTGAGAAAAAAGGATCAAATCTGTTTTTAAATATTTTTTTTTTCAAATTAAATTAAGTATTTGAATTGTAAGTGGAGTTGTTGAACCAGATTCCCTTGCAACGAAATATATAGGCATCGCACTTAAATATTGTTCTAGAAAAAGTGTCGATTAAGGTTGTTCATCTTGTAAATGGTTGAAGTTATTAATTATACAAATCCTTCTATGAATATTTATGTAAGATATATAGGGAGATATTGACGTAACTCGAATGGGACGAGCAAAAGGGGGCAGGTCTAGAGAAATGTAAAGCTTGCTAACGGGACACACCTCGTCACATTCCATCTACCTTCCGGCTTTTTCCCTTGCCCACTTCCTACCGTCGTCCTCTTTTAGCCCCGACTGTTCTAGTTCCCAATCTTTCTTTTCAGTCTTCTCATATGTGCTCTTATCCATCGGTTCTTTATTCATCATTATTTGAATACTCTATTCTTACTCTATAATTCCTCTGCTCGAGGAGAAGATTCCCTCAAGATTCATTCATTTCAAATTATCTATGAATATGTCATTCAAAATTATAACTTACAAGAGGGTACCATTGCATCGGTGGGTCTAGGGGGAAGCCCCTTGGGAAAAAGTAAATTTTAAATTATATTTGTTTTTTAAACGATATGATGGATTTTTTTCTCCTATTGCAGAATTTAAACCTAAAATGTTGGGGTTCAAAACCCACTTGGCACCCGACAATTTTCTCAGTAGTTTTCTCTTGACAGACATCAGTGGCCTTGGTTTGAATTCCACATAAAACAGTTGGGGATTCCCGTTTTTCTTATTTTAGTTGGGGAGTCATTAGATGCAAAACTTTAAAGTTGCATCAAATAAGTGGCGTATAATTTTTTTTTTTGGCGCCCTAAACACCCGTGGATATACACATATACTAAGCATAATAATAATTATTTATTCATCTAACTAATTATTCTCTCTTTTACTAATGATCAATATTAAAACATTTTAAAGTAAATTATAATTTTATAATAGAATATAAATACTTTAAGAATAAACAATACGTAATGATACATTTCTTTCTTAACCTTTGAATTTATATATAAATATCGCTTTATACGATCATTTCTCAATTATTATTAAAAAAGTTTGTGTTGTGAATTTTCCCTTCCTTGAGAATTTCTAACCGACAGTGAACTTGCATGAACGATTATAGAAACATTCGTGTGTATGCAAGGTTTTAAATTTTTTTTTTCATGTTTAAAAATAATTACATATGAATACAGTATAATCTATCAATTATAATATAAATAAATACTAAATGGTCGTTTTGTGGCGGTTGAAGGGTGGGGATGGCTCACGAATAATTTATTTTTTCATCACGAAATTAGGCCGAGTGTATTCATTACCTTAAACTTAATCAGTTTAACACTTTTTTTGTTTAATATTTTAACTTAAATATTTGTTTTATATCATAATTTCGAAATTATTTATCCAGGACCTCATTCCTAAACTACTGGGGCACACCCATTTTATTTAATGTGTGGACCTAATGCTTTGAACCTAGAAACATCACCGTTTATTAAAAAACACAGTAATTTTTCACAAAGTTTTTGTATTCAAGAACCATCATTGGTTGTAGTAACATATATTTTTTTCTTATTGCCGATAGCGATTTTGTTTATTTATTTTTAATAAATTAATTTTAATGAAAGCCTTAATGTTTCATTTTTTATAATGACGTAATATGATTGTATTGTAATAAATTAGTAGTTCTTGGCAATTTTTAGTAATATTAGTAACAGTTTAAGATGTTTTAAAGTAAAAAATTCTTTATCATTTGTTTAATATAGTGTCTATCAATTTAAAATTTAAATAAAATATTCTAGATTAATTTATTTAATATATTCAATAATTTTATTTAAATCTAATCCTGGGTCCTTTTCTATTTTCTGAATTAACTGCATAAGATCATTGTATAAATTATTATTATTTTAATTAATGGAATTCCAAATGGGTAATTATTTCAAATAAACAAAATTGAAGTACTCTAGGGGAAGATTTTTGAAAAGTACACCTCAAAGCCCTGTCAGACCATATCAATGAGAATATGATCTATATGATATTAAAGAAAACTTAATTTTATATCGATTTTCCGAATTTAATCAAAAGCGTTTGAACCTTTTTTGAGAAAAAAAAAATTAAATCTATTCCATAAAGTGGCGCTTTCGGTCAGTGCTATCACATACCACCGGCCTTATTTTATTTTTTCAAATTTCAGTCCTGTACGACTTTTCGTTTTTGAGCTTGGCTGTTCCACTGACGGACAATCAGACTCGGTTATTTTGACTCAAAACGTGTATTTCCATCGAAAATAGGAATTACAAATTTTGCACGATCTCAATACTTCCCCATACTATATGTTCCATATATAGGTTAGTGAAAGGTAAAACGATGGGTATTATTAATACGCCTTCATTCTTATATTTTTACTATTTCACATATGTTCTTCGTACTGATTTCAAAAGTGAATCGCATTAAAGTATCATGAATTTGTATTATGTTGACTCTGATAAGTGATCAGCGATCAACATGTTAAACATACTTGAACAATTTAAACTAAGCGAGAAAGTTCTTTTAAGATTAAAGTATTCGAGGTAATAATGTCCCTATTCCTTTTTTTTTTTTGAGTCGGATCAAGATACAATAAGGTTAATTATATAATATATAATACATTAAGGCAAAATTTTCATTAAAAAATCTATTTCCGATAGATATTTTATGACATTTTTCTAATAACCGAACTAGTTTCACCGGTTGAAGTTACCGCCTAACCGCCATCGGACGACTATCGGATACCCCTGCAAGAGTGGGTTTATATAGGACCAGCTTCGGAGTGGGGAAACAGTTCTGGTGGGGTATTTGATATGACCAAGTTGCATCTGTGTACATTATATACTTGATACTTCTAGAACATATATTCCCATACATAGATACTCATATATCTATGGTGATAATATATATTTAAAAGGAATAGAGCTACTACGACTGACACTGTAATATTGGTGTTGCCTTACTCCCTCCCTCGGTCACCTGACCTAGCTGCCCAAGGAAACCTGTTTCTATAGGAAGGCTGCTTTCGTTCCCTTGGCGTTGTACGTTCCAGTAGCCATTTTCAAATATCTTTCATCATCCTATCACTTTCATATACTAGCATTGCTAGTTTGTTCCTACATTATTTTCATATACTTTATCTCATATATTATTAATAAACTATTAAATAGGAATTGCGGTACTTGAACTATTTACAATAAAAGAGTCTGACCTACCACAATTGCTATATTTGAAATAAATCGAGGATTCCTCAATCATAAGGATATAGCTCAATTCTACAAAATTGATTTTTAAAATTTAGTTAACTTTTAAAAAACCCAATTATTAACATCTGAGACCCGCTCTTTCCTCTTATTTTAGAAAGAAATTAAATATTCTTTTACTGCTTTTACTCTTCAGTAGTAGTGTCCATGATATTTTCAAAAACAACTTCTCATTATATCGATTTTTCTTTATTTTGAAAAAAAAAAAAAATTACTTTTTGAAAAATTGTATCTCAAGAACTATTCAACGTAAACAGTTCTATTAGGACTCATATTTAAGTCAATTTACTCTATTTTAAATTATGTCATAGTTAAATATGAAGCTCCAATGAAAAATTAATTTTTTTTAAACGTTTTGAAACAACAGCCATTTTTTATTCTCTCCTAACTATGATTGGCAGATTTAAGATTTTTGATTTGTAACTTAGTATACTTAAAAAATTGGAATGAATGAACTTATTTTTTCCCCCGCTCTCTTGGACTAAATGTATAAAAATTAAAAATTATCTGTAATTTAAATCAGCTACCACAAAAAAAATACAAATACAATTATAAGTACTTATTTCTTAATAAGTCATAAAAAAAATTTAATTTGACTAATTACAGAAATTTTTATATTTTTTCAAGTAATACCCATTATTACCTTTAATACATGTATTAAAAATTAAATCCTTAGGCACCATTGAGATTTAGAAAAAGATACTTTTTGTTGAGCCTGGATGGGGATTCAAAATCGTTCTGAGTTGATTACAATCAACGCCAACGTACAACTTCCAGTCAACTCTTCCACTGTGGCGTTGATTTGACTGCCTCAGCTAAGGTGAAGGTGAACTGCATCCGACAGATACCTCAAAACCAAACCCACTTCCGATATACTCCTATCGATTTGTTCCTATATCACCTTCATAAAGTTATCTATATCTATTTCGAAATAATAGATTGATCACCCATAAGAAAATCGTCTCTTTTTATAAAAAATTTATCACTTTTATAAAACAAGGATAAATATTAATTGTTACAGCTTATAATACCACACTGTGTACTACCAAATGACCTTGACGAATAAGAATCATAAACAGATATGATATTGGTTTAGATAAAGATATTTTAGTACATGGAGTATAGGTTATCTTATCAAAGGCTGCATTTAGTTAATGATATGTGAAATATTCAATAGGATATAATTATCGAAGATTTGTGGATTATTTACCTGCAAAAAATCTATTTCATAAATAAACCATTAATAAACCTGTAAGATTGTGGGATTTAGTAATGAAGGAATCTCGAAAATAAAAATCATTTTTTTTCCCGATCCCTCTAAAACAGAAAGAAACATGAATTAGTGAGTGCTTTATTGTGAAAAGAAAGGAAATAAATCGTGTTGTGTATTACCTTTTACTACCTTTGGTATTTTAAGGTTACCTGTAATGTTTATTGTTATTTATGAAATATCCATTCTGAATTGAATGGTACTATTTTTAAATCCGGAGGTGAGGGGCCTCCTCGTGTTGTATAGAAGATAGAAAAATAAAAAACAGAAAAAATGGACTGTTGGGTAAACGTCCGAGATGTAGACCGAAACGTAGACTGGAGGATTGCGTTAAAACTTTCGTTTAAAACGGATTCGCTAAGCCTTTATTATGATTATTATTAGAAAAAAAATAAGGTAGCTAGATATTCGTTTGAATATTATGAGTGCTATTATGCTACACCGCGAATGTTCCCACTATATGCTGTCTTATTAATACTGGATTTCTCCTTCAAAATGACGCCACTATGTGATATGTTGGATTTTTGTACCCACCAACATAAGGCAGATATGTTTTGTTATACTTATTCCGATTAATACTTGCCTTATTGTATTCTCTCCTGGCTGCAGCTGGAGTTAAATGGTTAGGTTAAGGTTCTGAGAGTAATGACCAGGTGAGAGATTAAACTGAGCAGATAGGGAACAAAGCAAGTAGAGTGGAAGTATATTGACCTCTGATAGGAGAAATGTATTAAATATGAGAGCTTCATAGAATGTGATGAAGCTTTGCCATACCGATCATCAAAAACCTGGAAGATGCATGGTTGTTTTCCACTAATAGCGGCCATATATCTGTTTAAAAGAAATGTTTATACTGTGCGTTCTTTAAAGCTTGCTTCACCTCTGCGAGGCAAGGGACCTGCTAAGCTACGAACGTATTTACAAGGAAAAATAATATTTATTGTCTAACGTTATGGAATAGTACTGACATCTGTAATTGCAGTAGGATTTGCATATACAGCATGTTCTTGATGAAGCTGGGCAATAAAACAGAAATCTATTAATTGCAGAGAGCCATTGCAGAAATAGAAACCTAATTGGCCTGAGATAGTGTTAAATAGTCCTTGGCGTACTGTAACAGTAGGGATATTCATGATTCTGTGTTAAATGTAATATGTTTTACGATGTTAAATTTTATAAGTCTAGAATTGTGAGCGGCCCTATTTAAAGTCATGTTAAATACGTAAGAGCTCCTAGCGGATTTTTTGAGCAATTTGTTTTATAACCTTTCTTTCTAAAACATGTTATTGTTTACTTCTAAGTTTTCATTAAAGTAATTTATTATAATATGTCTAAATTGGGTGAAAAGTGGAAGTTGTGTAAACTTTAGCTACTGTGTGTACTTTATTGACAACTGTCATTGCATTATTATTATTGTTATCCATTGCTTTATTAGTTATAAAAATATCCAAAACAATACTAACATTATCAAAACACAAACTACCAGTAAGTAACCTAACACAACAAACAAAACGGTGACGTCATTCTCCATTTAACAGACCTAGTAACAGACTCTGGACCATGCTATATGAGTATATCGTTTTAACATGGTAAAAGGACATATTTATCCATTTAACTCACTTTACCATGTTAAACTAAAGATCATGAAGACCCCTAGTGTGTGCTTCAGGTTTTTGTGTTAATTGTACCTGTTGATCCTCCAGATATTGATCTGTCCTAACCCGCTCCCCACCAAAGAATGACTGTATCGTTTTCAATTCCCCACGCTCACAATCTGAGTGTTAAGTATATATATTTTTTTATCTTATACACTGAGTATTTACCGGATTTTAAAAGGTGGAGGAATTTTATTATAAATCAATGAAAACTCGAATTTCATGTCATGAATCAGAACCATTATTTATCACAAGTTTATATGATATTAATATATGTATGTAAGTCACAAGTATACATAAAAACCTCATACCTCTTACTGTATATTCATCGATTTTTCTTAATAAACAATCATCTATATTGTTACAAAAGCTTTATTTGAAATTTTTTCTTACTTACATATACAAATATTGATTAATACTCAGCAAGATTAATAAATTAAAAATTATTTATATGAATTAATAATTCACAATGCAACAGAGCTGGGCGTGTTATGATTTAAATTTATCAAGATTAAAAACAAAAAATCGTTACTACATGTATTACCAACATACGAATGCTTACACGTCATATTCAGAAGGCAGTTATCCAAATCTAAGTTAGATGTTTTCGGTTAATTGTACAAATAAGAATTTAAGATCCCCTTCTGTGGGTACTGATAGTATTATATTCAAATAATTTAGGTTAATACTATTCTGTTTGGGCATGCATTGGGTTCTGTTCTCTTGACAAAAGTGATAGCAATTCTTTCAAAAGCTGGAGAATGCTTAGGTCCAAAGTGATATATTCATATGAATATGCCCTATTATAAACTATATTGATGGCCTAATATTTTTCTAAAAATGGCATGAAAAATTCTGAGAATTGTGTCTGGTAGGCCTGTATAGATTTTTAGTATGTAAAATTAAAACGAGTCTCTTTACAAAAAAGGGGAAAAAATGGCTTTTCTAAAAATTATATAGAAACTGTTTAAGGATCACATCCTCAACCATAAATAAAAAAAAAAAAGATACTACCTCACTTATATATACAGCAATTATTTAGTCACCATAGAAAGCAATTGAAGGTCTACTTTGGAATATTAGACATATTAGTTGCACTGTCAAACATTTTTGAGTAATCCATACTTCATTCATTAATTTGTATTAATGAACAATGAGTTAGTAAAGTTAAGCTCAAAGCATGAAAGAGGCATCATGAACGAAGGGAAGAAGTCAAGGAGACATGGCAGTGATCCAAGAGAGAAAAATGAAGTAGCGCAAATCACATAAATCTAAATACAGATTAAGACACCAGTCAGGTTTAAATCCAGCATTCAGTCAGCTTGAAACAATGACTATAGTGATATATCAATAAAAATTCATTTACTCGAACAAAAAATTTACCAAAGTTTAATTTCCTTTTTTTTTTTTATATATATCAAGTTTTATTTTCACTTAGTGTAGTCACTAATACAATCAACTCACTTCCGTTCATTACCAGCCCCAAGTGACTTTGATTGTGGGTATCTATTTCCTCCGAAATTACTCTGATCATTAAACAGGTACCATACAATGATTGATTTTAAATCATTTAAGGGATCATATTTCCAAGATAACTTTTGGAAAGTGGTAAATTTCGAGAAGTAACTCTTCTCTTATGAACAGGGGGTGGCATAACTCTACTCTTCTTCAAAGCAAAAGTGATGTAAAAAAAAGACCACGCCCACGTAAGGAAGGTTATGTTGAGCTTAATGGGAATTTCCGCTATTGTAATCTAAACTGAAATAGATAGCCAGTGATTGGTTGATAATCTTCCCCTATTCCTCTGCCACGCCCTTGAAAGGTACATAAGGCACGCATTTTTGGCTTCACTTTTTCTGTCAGCTTACCCTCTCCATTATACTCCTTCCTATAAACTTATGAAGAAGCAAGAGTTCGAATGGTAGATCGGGTTGGATATATGATACCTCTAAGAACAATTTCAGAGCCTCTGGTCTTGAGGAGATAGATATAGTGTTGGTATAGAAAAAAAAAAATATTCAGTTTACAAACGCTTTATCGCTAGAACAAGAAGTGGTTTTGATTGTCACCTTTTGGCCCTACTTGTTTAATGATATAAAACAATGAGTGAGCAAAGTTAAGCTCAAAGCATGAAAGAGGCATCATGAACGAAGGAAAGAAATCAAGCACACAATCAATGATCCAAGGGATCCTCTAGTCATCAATGCCCTTTATTCATTTTTTTATCTTATTCGATGTAATATTTTTTATAGCATTTTCTCTGACTTTATTTACATTACCAATTTTGTTGTTTTCTCATCGTCCTAAAGAGTTTCTGATATATCGGGATTCAATCCAAAACTATTGAGGTATGTGATAGCCTTATTAGTATTACTGTTATTGTTATCTTTCATTTACCTAATATGTTATTTTTTGTTTATATTTATTGGTGAATGATTATTACTTAATTGGAAGACAAAGTTTCTAAAATTTCCTGTTAGTTAAGAGTGTTCCCAATTTTAGGCATGAGGATAATACCGGTTAGGGCGACTTTCTGCTAAGGCAGCACATGTTTTTTTTTTTGTTTTTTAGGTTTCCTCGTTATTTGGACTGATCTTGCCTCAAGAGATAATGGTAGGTTGCGGTCTGGCTGGATTGTTGAGTGTAGATAAATAATCACTGGGGGTCCCTCACCTCCGACAATCTGAGTCTGTTTTATGAAAGTTCACGTGCGTTAATCGCTTGCAAATAAAACGTTTTTAGTGATTCGTATTTGATAAAAGAAAACAGTCATGTTAATCCCTAGAAAATCCTACAAGTACATTTCACATTTGTATTATATTGGTTCTTTAGTAACCACACTGATGTATCATGGTTTGTGTGTTTTGGATAAAGTTACGTCTTTTTATAGAAATAGCAGATACCTATAGGCTAATTCTAATGTGCTGATAGGGTATTTGAATCGGCTGTTATAGGCTGTTCGGACACTAATCGTAGGAAGCTTGAGGCAAGCGCTTGTGATAATCCCTCTTTGCTACTGAGTATTGTTTGAGAACTGACATCAGGCAGATATTTAGCCTCTCTGTATTTAGAATAAATAAAAAAAAACTGCAACCCAAACGGGTTTTGTGTTAATTTCTTTGTTAGCAACTGTGTTATAGCTAATGTTTCTAGACCTACGTTTGTGTCAGGAGGTGATTTCGTCCAATTACGCTTAACCACCAGGTTTTTCTTCCAACTACTTCAACTCTCACGTTATAGAGACTGGGATATGCCCCGTATTTTAAATATTTAAAGGTTTTTTCCAACCTTCGCATTCAATATTTAACTCAAGTTTGAAATTTTATCAATTAACTTTATCGATATTTTTATTACGTAACACCACAAATATCTGATAAAAATACTTCAGCAAAAGTTGAATTTTAAAGGTCATCTGTTAGCATTTCTATGAATTTTCATTATCTACCATATTTTTGCCGATATTTGAGTATCCTTTTGACTGCTTGTTATTTTTTTTTCTTGTTATAATCGAAGGTAATTATCAACAGTTTGGCATCCGACGTGTTTGCTTCCATGTAAAACACGAAGCATGGGGATAGTGACATTTTAAAGCTATGTTGTTGATATTATTTCTAAACCAAAAGTTGTGTGAGGAGGTGATCTAGTCAAGATTCCGCATAACAACTAGGTTTTTCTACCAATTAAGGCTTGATGTGCACGGTATTTTAAATATTTAAAGTTCTGGTTTCTTACCAAAGTCTTCGTTTCTCTACCAAAAGTTTAATTTTTTTGAATTTGCGACAAGTGTATGATTTTACTTTTTCGGTTTCGTTTGAATTAGGTACCGAAATAAGCGTTAATTTAAATTTTTACCTTAACTCTGAGTTATGCTACATCGTAAGTTAAAGTTCTAAATAAATAATTTTAAATATCTTTAACGTTTCAAAGATAGTTATCCAGTTTGTTCAAAATGTCAGCTGATGCTACTGTTACGTTCCAGTAGATACTTAAGGTATTTGATTTATTGTTGATTCCTTCGAAATTTCTGTATTGGTTTTTACAATATAGATTATATCTATGTTACAATTGAATATTTTTTCTTTTTTTATAAAAATGGTTTGGAAGGTTCATCGGACCTTACTTATATATATTATAGATGGGCTATTCCTGATCTTTAGTTTAACATGTTAAAGCGTGTTAAATGGAGAAATATTTCCTTCTTTTACCATGTTAAGACAATATAATATGTAACATGGCTGAGAGTCAGTTCAATGGAGAATGACGTCACGAGAGACCAGCTGAGCTTGTCACCGTTTTATTTCTTGCCATGTTAGGTTACTTACTAGTAGTTTGTGTTTTTTCTTTTGTCTTGTGTTTGGGATTTTTTGAAAAAGACAATCAGTAGCTAAACTTTACACATCTCCTTTTCACTTATTTTGTAATAAATTACTGTAATCAAACTTATAAGTAAACAGTAACATGAAATTTTGAAGGAAGGGTTACTAAACAAGTTGCTCAGAAAATCCGCTAGGAGCTGTTATCCATTTAACATGACTTAAAATAGGGCTGCTCACAATCCTTTGCTTATAATTATTGTAACATGGTAAACCATTTTACATTTCACACAATGTCATGAATACCTCTAGAGTTGAAAATTAGATATATTTAAATATCAATTTTCGTTTACAGTTTTATTGCTTATTAATTACTTACTGAAGGTTACCTTATTACTTCGTAGCGTGCTTATGTTCTTATCGTTTTTAGAAGTATTTTTTTCGAACTATAGCCAAAACTCATTTGGCTGCATTTGACATGAGCGGATGGTGAAAGGCTGTACCGTAGCGGAGATATGGGACAAGGGCGAGCCTTTCTGATGAGGTTTCTATAACTTCTTTTTATTTTATTTGCTTCTATATTCCCTTTTCGTCCTTTTATTTAATTTACTTATAAATAATATATTTAATTAAATTCATTTTTACATGAATTTCTTTTAAAAAAATTCTTTAGTACACTTCTTTGCAACCCGTGAATAAAAAGAAAAATATTTTTTTTCTTGCTTTTTCTCTTTATTTTAACCGAAATAAACAGTTTTTGAAAGCACAAAAAAATTATATGGCAAAGGCACCAGTATCAGAAACTACAGTTATTTTTTTATTGAATTTAGTAGCCCAACGTCTTAACCAACATGACCAGACGAAAAAAAAAAAAGGAAAATTTCATAAGCTGTATAGTGATTTTTTTTTCTCCAAAAACCTGTTTTTGAACCAGTAACAAACAGGCCCTAAATAGGTTTGCACCAATGAGGAACATACATTTTAGTCAGCATCAGACACTCAAATAAATACACCAATATTTAATGATATGTATATAATTGCAAAATATGATTAGAATTTACTTAATAACAATATATATATTTAAAATGTTTTATTTAACTGTGCCTAGTCCAATCTCTTAATTTCTTGATGAGGAATATAAATTAAAATCTGTGTTAGATTCTCAAATAAAATTCAGCAATATTATTATTTTTTTTAATTTATGTATTTATTGCTATTTACAGCTGTAATAATACATTTAGTAAATTTGATCTCTGTTATAATAGAGTGATAAAGGCATGCAGAGAAACTACCATTGGTAGCACTGTAAAGCAATATTTATTAGAATAGGATTTATTATTTATACATACAATTCCTCAATTTATTTACAATATAAAATTAAGTATAGATTTCTTTTTATTTCTTAAGATTTTCTAGAAAGGTGTGTCCCTATACTAATTTATTGTTTTTTCAAATAATAATCAGCTTCTCTTTTTATAATACACAGATCGGTTTTATGGGATATTAACAACAATATCACTATGTTTTAATAAAAAAATAAGACAAAACATTAAAAACAAGCTGTAAATCAAGAATTTAAGTTACAAATTGAAACAATTAGTTGTATTAATTCATAAGATATTTTAACATTCAATGGTGATGTCTCCTTCCTAAGAATAGGATAAAAGTTTTGCTGTTTTTTTAACATTTAATCGTCTTCAAATCATTAAACATATAATATTGATAATGCTTTATCTTTTTCTGGATTCATGCATGTAAATTTTAGATACTAAATAGGATTGAGTATTTATGTACACATAAGCATTTTATATAAGTGAATACAGTTTATAGTTAGTGTTCGCAAAAAATCATAAAGGGCCAGTCCCATTTAAAACCTTTGAATTATTTTTTTTAACCTTTACAAGTGTGTCTGCATTGGCTCTAGTCACCTGATTTGTTAAATTAATGTATGGTTATTTCTCATTTTTAACTACTTAACCTTTTTGGATAAATCTTGTGCGTTATGTAGGGGAGATAGTTATGAGTTTTGAGAAAAAATCTACATTGCCAGATTTGTTTGTATATTCTGGACGAAATCCTTTCTCTTTATGATAATCTATCACATTAGCTATTAAAGAAAATAATTGTAGTAACAATTTGAAAATGTGCTGGTTTTGGAATCCCCTGCCTCAAATATAGAAAGTCCATCTTTGTGAGCTAGGGTTCTTTCCCTGTACTAGAAATTGTCTTTCTCATTCAACTGGTAATTTGAATTACTCTTTTTTGTATTTGGTGTGTAGTTAACTTTCCCTTGTTGATTTTTTCAAAACTGTATGAGTCATAAATTAGTTGAATGTGTTTGGAGAGATGATTATGTAGCAAGTGTCAATAGGATGACTTTATCTTTTTAATGATATATATTTAAAGTTTGCATCATACTTTTGATGCAACTGTGCACTTCAATTAGGTTTTCATTAATACTAATAAAAAAAGAATAGATACTGAACTTAATAATTTGCTTCTTTAAATGGTCACCTTATATTTTAATATGAACATTAGATTGTTTGTTGTGATGAGATTATTGTAGCAGGGAGATCAAAAACATTAAATCCATATTCCTGGTCCTTTCTGTGTGAAATGCCAGAATGCAATGAATTTGGCTTAATCTGTTTTTGATTTCCATGGTTCAATCATCGATTTCCTAAACTAGTTAATAAGAGATTTATTTATAATCTTTAAATTTCTTTCTTGAGACTGGTAATTGTTTACTAAATAATTCAAAAACACTATCCAAAATTATAGTCTCAAAACATTTATTTCATTCACACGTCCAACGTTTCAGCCAATTCGGCCATCTTCAGGGACAATCTCAAATTACTATGAGACATATCATCCAACC
>NW_027115152.1:444830-462767 GCF_000696795.3 Halyomorpha halys
TGTGATTTTTAATGTAATTTTGACATATTAGATATTAATGTTTTGACCTGGGCAGAATGGCCTGTATGGAGTTTTTTTTAAATGGTTGGATGATATGACTCATAGTAATTTGAGATTGTCCCTGAAGATGGCCGAATTGGCCGAAACGTTGGACGTGTGAATGAAATAAATGTTTTGAGACTATAATTTTGGATAGTGTTTTTGAATTATTTAGTAAAGAGATTTATTATTTTTATATATAAATATACTAATTTTATTTTTCTGTTGCTATTTTAGCACCTCAGTTTTCCAAATGGCCAATCACCACGATCTAGGTCAGCGTTCAAATTCAGTCTTTCCAATAACTCTGATATTGAAGGACCACAGGGTTCCTTCGAGTGTATACGGCACTCTGGACAGAGGTAATTTTATGATGCATTTTAAAATTTATAATAAATATTTAAAATTATTTTTTATTTTTATTTTCAACAGGTTTTATCTATATGCTTGTATTATACCATCTTTTCAATACTTGAATATTTTTTTAAAAACAATAAATTTCCTGAGCCTATGTTTGTATATTTATTGCTATTATACAGAACTTGATTCACAGTCAGTATTGTTAAGTCTTTCAGCCTGACTCAAAAAAAACTCAGGTTGCTTTTACTATTAAAAAAAAATCCTTTTATTCATTTCCTTATCATATATTTATTTTGTTCCTTTTAATAGGATAATATCAAAGAGAAGAGTCTATATCATTATAGTAAATATCTATGATTTTTTCCAATTTTAATACCTTAATGATTTTAGCCTTAAAATTGCTTTGTATTTTTACAGAAGTTTGGAAACTGTTGGATCGCTGCCTTGTAAAATGCGGGTACAAGCCAATGATGATGTTTACGAAACCACCAGGAGTAGGATGCAGGCTGCAGAAAAGCAGCAGAAAGAAAATTGGTAAATAATTGTTTTTTTCTGTTTTACTTTTTATATATCTATTTTTTTTTTTTAATTTAGTTTATAGTTTTATAAATCAGAAAAATTTTCACTAAAATCCTCTGTTAATCTCTTAATTTCTTTCATTTTATAGCTCCTTTTTTTCTTATTTATTTTTTTCGGAGTAACCTAGTTTATTGCTGTTCTTACTTTCTCTTTTAGAGATGGGGTACTGCCCTTATTCTTTTCATTTTGTGGTCAATGAAAGATATTATTGAATGTCTCATTGGTATCTAGAAACAATCATATTATTATTTCCTTGCTGATTTATCTAGTTTGATTTCTTTTATCACTTGACTTTAAAAGTAAAGATGAAGAAAATATACATTAATCTAACTTCTGTGAATTTCCTGGGCTGCAATATCATTTAATAATACTCCATTCACCCCTGTCTAACAGACCTGCTACCTTGAACTATATATGGACTTAAGACTAACTTGGAATCCTCATACAAGATTGAAAAGATAGGAAACTGCTTGTCAATCCCAACTATTACATCACTTACTTGACAAAAGGTCTAAACTTCGAATTAATTATAACAAACTTTTTACATGACTATAATAATGCCTATTTGTACTTACGGTGCTGAGCTTTGGGGCTTCGCTAAAACCATCAAATTCCTCTTGTACCCAATCCAAAACCCTTCATAAAATACCCAATGCTCCTTCTTTTGTCACAAATAAAACATCCAAAATGACCTCACTGTTCCATATGCTGCCGATTTGCCCAGAACGACATACCAATCCTTCCATAAGTTTCCTAACCATCCAAATCCACTTGTTTCTAAACTTGGTCTCCCTTCAATTCCTGGTAATCCTTCTAGGTATGCGAACAGAAGATGGCCTTGTAATGCGGAAATGTTATTGGAGTTTTATCAATGGGTAAGTTCTCTACTAGACTGTATCAAGCCATTATACTGTAACTCACATCACGTTTACTTTATGTATTATTTATTTAAGCACATATTTATGGGTTTGGGTTTCTTTTCTTTTTTGTTTGCTTGGAACTAGTGTGATCAGATATATGCCCTGTAGATCCTCATTAAATTTCAGTGCAATGTACAATTTTTATAGGATTTATTTCTGCTATTTCATTTTCTGTAGTAATCTCCAATTTGGTAGTCAGATTAAAGCAGCTAGTTCATATTGCATAGAATATGCTCTGCATTCTCAGCTCCTTAAAAAAATAGGCAAAAGTTTGGGTCCTCAGTGAACATAATTTCAATGCAGTGCGCTGAAGTGAAGTATATGATTATAAAACAATATGGCTTCTGTGATTTTTTAACAGTAACACTAGCCTCCAAACCTATCTATATATATCCATGACCATTATAATTTAATTTTAGCACTCGAGAGATAGAACTTGATAAGACTGGTATTGGTCGACGAGTGAAAGTTAGGAGCAAAATGGTAAATGGTGGTGGTCTCGCTGCTAGGAGAAGTTTACCAGCTGTTACTACGCCACCCGCACCCCATACTAAACCCCAAGGCAATAATCAGGCCCAAAAGCCGGGGAACCCTGACCTCATGAAGAGGCCAATAAGGTAAGCAACTTTTAAATAAGTTATTTTATTTTAAGATTCATTAAATTTTTAAAATGATGTGTTTTCTGTTGATCGTGAATATTATATTAGAAGAAGATGGTTGGGGGTGTAATTAGTGAACTACTCCCCCCGCCATCCCCTTATATTATAACTTTTATTCTTAATCATTACCTCCTTTTGCATTTAATTATTTACCATCTTAATGGTTTTGTAAATATCAGATTAGTTTTCAGTTTCATTATTTGCCATACTTTTCTTTATTTTAACATTCTATACATATAATTTCCATGAGGTTAACTTTTTGTGTTGTAAAATCTCTTTTAGCCCATTTACTCAAACTTCACACTATTTAAAGTGTTAAAAATGTTTAAAACCAATAATCGGAAATTCATCTAAGATCAATAATTGATTAGAATAAATAATTGTCTTTTATGTGAAATCATTTTTTATATTTAGCTATTAAAATTTATTAAAGATATTTTAATAGCAGATTGTCTACCAGACCTGGGAAAGTTTAGAATTTTATAAGCTAAGGGACAAAAGCACAAATTTTCTGTTATGAAACAGTATCCTTTCTGTTAATAACTTTACATAACAAATAATACATACAAATAGTCTAAGTTACAAGAGCTTTTTTGCTTAAGCCTTCCACTGAAGACTTTTATAGTCTCAGGCTGGGAATATCAGGATTTATTTCTGAGGGTCTCTAAGAAATAAATATTAATTGATCCTGGTGGGTTTTGAACCAACGGAATTCTGAAGCAAGCTTGCTGGGACCTCGCCGTATATGTTAGAGCTTCATATCTCCTCATACAAATTTGTTCTTCTATTTTAAATAAGCATTTAATAGTATAAAAGAGCTATAATTAGAGAGGTCTATAAATCTATTGTACTTATAATTTACCATCGAGACATATAGTGGAGTGGTTTCTAACTCATAGAAGTGTGAGGATATATACCCGACTATCTTCCTCTTATGAAGAAAACACCCTATTCACATAAAAATTCTACATTATGATGTTCAAATTAAAATTGGTCATATTTATTAATTTATATGAATTCTAATGAATTTTTAACACATATAGTTCAACTTAAATTATTAATTGCTGAAAATTTACAGAATCATTAGGAGGATTTACCAATTTTAGTTTTAGTATGGAAAAATAAGTGTAACTATCATTATCTCAACATCATTAAACATATATTTAGGTTGAGTGGTTGTTTATTTGCTTATCACATCATTTCTTCAACTCATTATACCATGTGATATATATACTGCATAATGACAGAAATCCAGTCCGACCTTGTCATAGTGGTGAATTGCTGAAGAGGATCCAATCTGCGAGCTGGCGAGAGGTGTGGGGGGTTCTGGCGGTAAATGATGGTTGTGAGTAATGATGGTGAGCTTTGTAACATTGATTTCCCAAAGTTTTTTTTTTTTACATCTTATATGTAAAAGATATGTTTGAAAAGATGTAGTTCCATCTCCTTATATTTGTTTTGATGTTGATAGAATAAATTATGCGTGTACTGTAGTAAGTAATTTTATCTTCTTCCTCGGCAAACTAACTCAAATACAGTACAAATCGTTTATAACGATACAGGTTATGAAAAACAATTGGTTGTAGCATACAAGATCTGGGGCCCTGTAAAAAGTCGTTGATAAAATAATGCCTGGTTTTTTTTTTTTGTAAGATTAAATTGTATATCAGAGCTGCGCAAAAATTAGCTATTAGTTTCAACTATAGCTACTTTTTGCCCAGCTCTGCTGTATATAATGTAGAGATTGGTTATAAGTAGATTCAATGCACACAGCTGCCTATAATGCAGTTTTCATTAAGCCTCTTAGCAGTAAGGAGTTTATAAAAGTTCAATAGAGAAAAGTTTCCTAAAGTATAAAAGAGAAAAGTTCCTTCTTTTTGAACTTTTCTCCCTTGAGAAACATACACTTGTGTCTGTTTCATTTTTGTAACCACTAACAATGCCTTGTCATTCGTTTTTTGTTGCGAAAAAATTTGGAATAATTTTTCTCATCGAAATGAGGAATATTGTTAGTAGCTTCATTAGTGAATTAAGGACTTCTCGTTTCACTATAGCAGGGATTTTTAAAAACACAGGGAAGATAACTTGAAACAACAACCTGGACATGATGCTTTTAAGTTTATTCAAACAATAATGTACCCATTATTGGATAATCATGGGCAAAGCAAATGAGAGATGTCAATTAAGAATAAAATTCTCACCAAAAAAAAAACTGATTGAAATATTGCTATAGGTGAAAACTGCAGTTATATTTTTCCATGTTCATTGTTGTAAAACATATGTTACATTTTTATTAATGTTTTGTCTTACAATTAGTTTGACCATCAACAATAATATTTCAATGAATCCATTGTTAAGAGTATGCTAACAAATACCTTTAGCTGGTTAGAATTTTATCCTCCCTTAAATACATTAAAAAATCATTTTTAAATTACTCTTGAAAATTTCACCATGTATATGTGTATGAATGGGATGTGATGTTGAGATATAATGAACTGTACACTATAAGCCATGTATTTGTTAAAGTTAACATTCCTTATAAGATATAAAATTTTACCATCCCCTGAAGTTCGTTATAATCGATTTATACTGTATTTTTGTTAAAAAGATGTATCTTATATCGTTGCTAAACTATTTAGATATTTATGGTTTATATTTTTGTTACAGAGATAGGATAATTCACCTACTAGCTGTAAGGCCATATAAGAAACCTGAACTTTATGCAACATTGAATAGAGGTAATTGAGTATTCATAAAATATTTGGATTTTAAGACATATTCTTATTATAAATTGAGAATGTAAGTGTATTTAGTTATTATTTTCATTCTGTTTATAATTTTTTGTAAATCCCAAGTATTCAACGATTATTATAATCTGGATTAACAATTCCCTTCTACTTCTTCTTCTTCTATCAATTTTTATTTTGTGCAACTTTCAGAATGAAAATGTTTTACAGTTTACTTTTTATTAATTCTGTATTAATCAATAGGTTCTGGACATTTTTTTTTTTTATAATTTATATTATTAAAGACACTATTTTCTTATTATAATTTTAGATACATAACTGTCCTCGTGTAGTTCTATAAAAATAAAATCCATTAATTTTTCTTCATTTTTTTTCAGATGGAGTAAAAGAAAAAGATAGGTCTAATTTAATGAATACAATTTTGAGTGTTGCCACAATTAAAGACAACACATATCATTTAATGCGTCATGTTTGGAATGATGTACAGGAAGACTGGCCTTTTTATTCTGAACAGGATAAGCAGATGCTCAAAAGGTACCTATTTTTTTCCTTTCATTCATTTAAATTTAGATTAATGAAACCAACGGAAAAGAAAAATAATTCAATGAAGTAAACAAACAAAGAGATGATACCCTGATGAAGTAAATAAAATAATACAAGTTTGGAAAGAGGCATAAAGGTAAACAATCACTGTAAATATACAAATACAAATGTAGTGTTATTTTGCATATATATATAAAAGTGGTGAACCTATTAATGGTGAAGTTTATTTATATAGAAAAATAATTTAAAGTAAATCGATATCTTCATGCATACATTGACTTTCTAATTAATAAATAAAAGTTTTTTATTAATTTGAGTTCCTTCTGGCTGCTTCTTGTATTATTTTATCCTTCAGTTCTATATAATTGATCAATTTACATTCAAAAATTCTTTTTATATTACATGGAAACCATAAATAATGTAAATGTTGCCGATTTCTTATCAGGCGGAAACCAGAGAACTTAACTCCTCCCGGCAGTTCTGATTCTCAATCACCAAATTCCATTCATCCTGGAAGCCCCCCATCGGCGACTGAGCCATCGAAAAGGCCTGGATATTACGATGGGGCCGACGGTCTTCTCGTCAAGAGGCAGAGGATATCCCACTACAAACGACCTGTAGTTCCACCAGCCACTAATGTTCCTCCACGTGGTTTGCCTCACCCTTCACCACCTACGCCACCACAGGACACCTCTCCACCACCACCTAAACATCCACCGCCTCCTGATTTACCCAAGTACCGCATGTGAGTATTTTTTTTTTTTAATTGAGCTCTATTATGTCTAATAGATCCTATTTTAATTGATTATATTTTCATTTGCTCCAGGAAATTATGTGAAATTAATTATTCTTTATGAAATTACGTTAAATTATTCTTATTTTGTAAGATAATTTTTTTTTTCATTTAGCCTAAGGGATTCCCTTTTGGTTTATCTTTGAACTTCACCGGAAAAATGTTTAAAGTTTTAGTTTTTTGTTGATTAAAAGTAATGATTTTAAAATTTAATGGTTTTTCACGAATAAAGCATTAAGTTAAAACAAAACTTTCGAATAGAAATATCATAATACTGCTTAAAAGTATTTGAGACTTCAAATTAATATTGAAGGATGTGAATGGCAATGTAGCAAAAGTCTTTATAATATATTAATGCCATTAGATTATATAGGGCTTAAATTAAATTATTCCTATTGATCTATTTTAATTTATTTATATTATCGTGCTAGATTTATCAGTCTTTTTTTATATTTTTTTTATTTCATAAAGTTGATCAATTTGAAAAACTCTGAAGTCAAGCAAATTTAAATGTGATCCTGACTTTTATTACCTTAATTGATTAAATAACAGGTTCAAAATCTGTCACCTTTTCATTATTAGTCTTTTCAAGTAATTTTGGTAATTACTATTTTCCTCATTTCCGTGACGTTCATTGATTTGAGAAATCTCATAAAATCAAGAGAATTTAAATTAAATTTTATAATGACTTTTGTTGTCTTAATTTGTTACATAACAGGTTCAGAGTCAGTCATATTTTAATTATTATTCATTTCGGGTTGTCTTGAACAAATATGATTCGGTATAGATTGTTGTTTTACAAAAAATTGATCTCTTTGTTTTAATAAGGTTTCGCAAATCACAGATTCATGAATTTTGACACCTAAGTAATTTTATTAATAATGCATCAATTTTAATATTAAAGAATGTATTCATAGAATAGGCAAGAAATAATAAAATGTTTTACTACTTGAAAGGTTATTAAGAGTTGTTAGTAGTTACCAGATGGAAGATTGGCATTGTTTAATACCCAGTAATTTCAAAGACTTTATAGTTTATTAATTGCAGAGCTCTATTGGTTTTTGTTCATGGCTATAAAAATTAAAGAATTTTTTTGTTGTTAATGTTACTATTACTATTTTTATTTGTTAATAATTATTGTAGATAAATTTGTGATTGCAGTGATTATACAACGATAAAAGATGTAGACCAGAGGCGGAAATATAAGGAAGACTTTAACGCTAATTATAGTGAATATAAGCGATTACATTCACAGGTTGAACAAGTTTCCAAGAAATTCACATTGCTCCAAGAGCAATTGAAAAAAGAGGAAAAAGGCAGTGAAGGTTGGCAGGTAATATATTTAGAATCCTTTACATACATTATTCTTTCTTGATGAAAAGTATAAATAATATTTTAAGAGCTTTTCAGTTATATAATTACAAGATAATTTTTGGAAGATCGCAAATAAAAGCCTTAATTTACTAATTTCCTACTAAATTAATTAATAATAGTTCTGCCTAACTCTGTCCACTTTATCACAGTCAGTATTTGATAAGGTTTTTTTTATTCAACTAAAACCTTTAAAAAAACTTTAATTTTCCATTATGGAAAAGTTGGTCAGAGGCGCAGTCTAGAAAGAAAGTGTACTAACTCTCTTAATGTGTGCCTACATTCTTTTTTCTGTTAATCCCCCCTTCTTTTTAAATACAACTTCGGTCTGATAATTTATAAAGTCCTAAATATGATACCGTGATACTTTTAACCTGTCGGCCAATTGTGAACCAGTAATGTAGCATTAAAACCTTTAAATCTCTCCCAAAAAATCAAGATTTCAGTGCCTTATTTTTCTCAGAAATTAATTACCTCTAGGCATTTTCATTATTACTATTATAGCAATAAATTTTGAAACTTTTAAAATAAAACTTCAAAAATTTTATCATGCAACAAAACTCAATAAAATCCATCTTACTGATCTCATATCTGACTGCTGCATTATTGCCAATATACCGATTGCTATATCAATTTTTTTTTTTTGTCTTCATCTGATCTGCTTGTACTCTGTACACACACATACCTTAGCTGCTAAACTAGTGAAGTCCAGGCAGGTTCTTTCCTCGCCTGTTCTTTGCTTTGTTTCTACCCTTTCATCAGGATTAGTCAAATATTTTATTTATTTATTTTTTATCCTTTTGAACTTATATTTTTGCAAAAATTTATAAATCTTTCTTACAGCAGCAAAACCGTAAATCAAAAAAAGTTAGAAGTTAAAAGCAATCAGCTTGAAAAATTAACTCTATAAGGCTTTTTTACTTTTCGTAAGGTTGGATGGGCCTAGTGAATGCTGGACAACTTGAATGATTGTCCTATTTAGTTGGTCATCATAAATTTTATCTTTTATTTGGTCATCATAAATTTTATTAGGTTGGCCAGAATGTCTGTCATCTTAAGGTAAATCATTTCCACTAAATATTCTATTGTAATAAATTTATTTCCAGTGAGAAAGAGGGTAAAAATATTTTTTCACTGTTTACAAGAGTTTACTGAGAATAATTTAATTCAAGTATGACATTTTGAGGAACTCCTGAAATCCTTATCAAAGATTTAAATAAAAGTGCCTCGAAAATTTTTGTAAAATATAACTAAGAGAATCCTTACATTCGTAAAATTCTCCACTCATTGCCTATATGTTGAAGGTTAAGTATGAACCCTAGCTGAGCCTCTATTGGCTTTCAGTAGCAGTGATATGGGTATGGTAAAATCCTGAGATCATTTAGCAGATCTGCTTGTTCTATCCCCCACCAAATCCACGAGTCAAGCCTGGTTTTGAAATTTCCAGTCTTTCTTTATTATTGTACTTGGTTCCAAATTTATTTTATTGACTTATTTATATTGTATATGTAAACCAGATAAATCTTTTACCTATTGCCCATCAGTTGTTTATAAAAAGGTTGGCTTAGAGCAACGTGTGAGACGTACAACAATCTATCTCTAGTGTTCTAGCCTGCATTGGGTATTTATCATAACCACATACAATACATATTTTATTTATTATTTAATGAAATACTATTAACTATACAAAAAGCCATTTATAAAACATCAAAAATGCAAATTTTAATTTTAGTTATTTTTTAAAACTTTAATTCATAGATTATTCATTCTAATTTTTTTGTTACAGCGCATTAAAGAACAAATAATGAGGGAGTATGAAGAAAATAATAGAAATACCAGGCATCAGGATGCCAAAAGAAGGTTCCACTATCTTCATGAAAAACTGTCCCACATCAAGCGCCTTGTAATGGAATATGACGAAAAACAGTACTCGTAGCCATAGTACGATTCCGCCCACACATATCCATATTATGACGCCAAGATAGCAGATCTCACTTGATGTCAGTAAAAAAATTATCTCTTGTCTCTCTTTCCCGAGAGATCTCTCTAGTTTCTAACACCTTTATGAAATTTATATATATATATGTATATTTTTCTCCGATGTCTTGTATAAAACTAGGCTGAAAAATTGTTTTAAAAACTAAAAAAAAAAAAACAATAAAATGGAGACTCGTAATGTATTCTGTGGTATATATAAAAAAAAAAAACAAGGTGCAAATTTAGATTTATAAAATACTAAATTATAAAATACTTTTGTTAGTTATATACATATATTGTAGCGAATATTCTCTACCTAAGTGCTTTTATGCTGTATTATTTTGTTTTTGCATTTATCATCGTGTGTTGATTAAGATATTATCTTTGCAGTCCATATGTATATTAAAATTCTTAACTATAGTGAAATTAAGTAGCAAAATAGTATCAATTGGTTTATTTGTTAATATTATTGTGATGTTACCTAATAGATATTTTTTTTTTTTTAAGGAAGGGTATTTTTGTTTGTAATTATTATTAATTCCTGGCCTAAAAATATTGTTAATTTGCTCATCATGGAACCAGTTGATATACATTTTGTTCTTATTAATGTTGTTATTTCTGACATTACTTTATATTCTATTTTTTGGATATTAACTGTTTAAAACTGTTAACATTGGATAAACTCCGTAGAAAAAAATATTTAATTTGCTATCGAAAATCTTTCATTTTATCAAATTAGTAATATAACATGATAGTATTGACAAATAAATATGTTGATAATTTTTTGTCTTATTTAGTTTCGTATTTTTAAAAAGTTGATGCTTCCTCGGTCTATAGTCAATTATAGCATTCATACTGACTGATAGTGCTCTTCTGTTTATCACCTCCTTCTATTACGATTATAATTGTGATTTTACAAGAATAGTGAATGCAAAAGTAACAAAAAAAAAATGAATAAATAAAAAAGTAATGACCAAGTACATATTCTGTCGTAAGTGTTTGATGTTATTTTTTTCCTTTGGCAATGTTAACTGTTTTATTGCTGCAATAAATTTTATATTGGTTTAGAATATACATGAAAAAAAAATGAAATATTTTATCAGGGAATTGGATTAACGTGAAATTAAAAAAGAATATAATAGTTTTGTATTTTTATATAGTGGTAATAAGCAGAAAGAACTTTTTGGTCTATTCCATATTTGCCGAGACCAGAATATTTTAATTTCCACAATAATTAAATATAACTATATGGAAATGTGTGGGGTATGGTGATTTGTATGATGTTAATAAATGATATGTATGAATTTATGGTATAATAAAGTGTATTTGATACAATATTTATAGCTGCCACCAGAGATTCCTCATCTAATTATTTTCTAAATTATTAATGCTAGTTTGTTGAAGTTGATTTTTATATATATATAATATATATTTGTATGTTTTTGTTTTGTAATGGTTGTTGGATTAATGCCATTGTGCTTTATATATATTATAAGTTTAGAAATAAAAATTACTATGAGGAGAAATATATTAAAATTTAAATTTTTTTTTTTAAATTTTAACTCTCTGTCGGGTACAGTTAATCAGTATCATATAACTCAGTTTGTCCTAAAATCAATTATTTAAAGAATATACATTTTAAAATTAGGTATATTTTTTATTAAAAAACAGTTTTCAATTTAACCCTTATTTATTGATTAAAACATTAAAATATCTTCAAGTATAAATGGAAATTTTCTTTAGTTAAAAATTTAAATATAAAATAAACATTAATGTCTATATTTATATTTATATCTTATACCTTCAAGAAATATTAAAAGAGTAAACCGCCAATAAATAAATATCGATCAACTTGAACACGTGATGACTCTGGTAATACAATCGAAGCAGAAATGTGAGGCAAAGCATTAGTTTTTAATTCAGTTTTTTGAGGTACATAATATATATTTCTCATATATGGTAGCAATATTTTTTCTCTCTTCATCATCAACGCTTTCATATGGTCTATTAGACATTCATTCTTACCAAATTTTAATCGTTTTTATTTTTTTATATACATACTATTCAAAATCAGTTTTATTTGTATAATTTTTTTTTTTTTTAAGAAAAAGTAACAGGGATGGGTTTATTCTGACAATTTCTTAGTAACTCAAATGTCAATGCAGTTTTAGAAAAAGTTGTAAATGGATTACAAAGAAACTTTTGATAACACTTAAAAAAAATTATTTGAGCTTTTTTAAGATGATGAGCCATGCCTGACTGAGGGTTAAAAGTTTCTATTCATTATTATATTTTTCAATTAAAATAGTCGTTACCCATTGTCTCTGTGAGTGAGTGTTAACTACCATCAAAAACAGATGAAAATTTAAAAGTATCTTCTTTCATACTAACCATAACATGACAGGAATGGAAAACTGTTTTGTATGATTGTTTAATGTTAATTGCTTTATTGATATTAGTTTTCATCCATATATATTTTTTATTGCATTAGTCTCAATGTGCCTCTTTTGATGCCTGCCAAATTTTATCTTTGTAGTAAGATAAATTTGGTTTATTTTCTCACGAATTGTACACCTAGCAAGACTGAGTGCTTCGATTCTCGTTGGATTTAAGTATTATATAAATTTACAAAATTAACTTTTAAAAATATATAGATATATGTATACAGTTCATTCCTCATTCTTTTTTTTTTCTATTATACTTCATGTATGTGGGTGTAAGATGGATTAATTTTCCCAGTATAAGTGTACTTGAAATATACCTCACAATGGCGTGTCTATTCAACCAATAATAGCTAATGTATATATACACATACATTTTGTATGTATATATCAAATTTAAGTCATTAGCAAAACATTTATTGTAAATTATTGTAGGATAACCTCCCTGGGTTACTCATATAACCTATACCTTAGTATAAAGTAAACATAGGGTGTATGGTTTCTATTATTGACTGTGATTCATGATTGGAATATTGTTATTAGCCTACAACTATTTTGAGTGTTGCTCATTCCTCCTTTGCCAGGGGTTTATTGATACTGTTTAGTTCAAATTTGTCCGTATGTATATAATTTTTATTTCATTTATTATTAAACATGTTTGATTTATGTACCTACAAAATGATATATGCATGTTTTTTTTTTTTTTAAATCATTGGATTGTTGTTTAATTTGAATTTTTCAGTACTAAATTAGAAAAAATGTTTGGATAAATATTCTATTGTTTATCATGTTTTATTATGGACTACTTTACTACTCGAATAAACAATCCTTATCTTGTCACAGCATCACTATTGTCATAAATGATCTGATATTAGGATTCAAAGATGTTTGTATCGTTGAAAAGCTGATCTTTGTTGTGACATCTGCTGTGACCTCGCAATTTATTACAGTAATTAGTGTAATTTTATAGATTAATGATCGCTTTTTTTGGCAATGACCCGGAACTGATTTGATGACTTTTAGAATTTCTGCATTTTTTTTTTTCATTAATATAGTTTAATTTATAAAGATACAATGTTAATCCCTATTTTTTATGAATTGTCTAGTTTTATGGTTATCCGTTATCTCTACGAGAAAAAAAAAATAAGAGAAAGGAAGGAAATAAATTGAATTAAAAGCCAGTACTTTTTAGGTTAAAATGAGGAGTTGAATATGTAATTGTATAAAATTTAGTTAGGCCTATTAAAGTACCAATTTTAATAATACTCTAGCAAAAAAATTAAAAACATGTAACCAAATCATATACCTGTATTTATATATTATATTTAAACAAATGTTTATTCGTTGTTATTTTGTAGGCATTTAGGTAAAAAAAAAAAAAAGTGAAAAAGGAAAAAAAATAATTGTCTTTATTGAGGAATTGCATTAACACTCCTCATTTTTTAGATAACATATTCCTTTTGTTCAATTGTAATTGTTTTGTTTATTTTCGATGAAGTACTTGTTATGATTTAATTTTTCTTTCCTGTTATGTGTTGTTTTAAAGGTTGTATATTTTTAGTTTTTGTAAATTATTTTGTTTCCATGAATAATTATTTTTATTAATTTATATCACGATTCCAATAATGTTGATGTATATACAAATTATTGAAGCTCAATCTTTGTTATAACACGTAAAATTAATTGTTCAAGAAGCACAGTGTATATATTTCAGGAAAATGCCAAGAAACAGATATATTTTATTTTTTATTTGTATAAAATGTAATATATATATATAAATATTATCGCCCTAAATATTAGTATAGGTTCCTATCTATCATCAGAAGAAAAAGAGTATAATTATAAAGAAAAAGGAATCGAAAATAAAGTTGGAACATTATTAAACGATACAAGCAGTGTACAGATTTAACCATTTACTTAATGCAAACCTTGTTTTGTTTTTTTAATTTATTTTTTTATTTATTTATTTCTTAATTAATATCATCTTTTTATGTCCTGATGATTATATTTTCTTGTTACCTTTGGAAACTATTGTATATTTTAAGTAGTGTATCATGTTTGTGAGATAACACTTTCCGCAATTAAATTTATATGTAATGTTAAGTGATAACATAATAAGGAAATAAAATGAAATTTCGTTTTATGTTTAAGTGAGTGCCAAATGTTGGTTATGTAGTAAAAAGAAAAAGAAACAAAACAATTACACGTTAATAAATACAGCAAAGCAAGTTTTAAAAATCTGTTTATTACTATTTTTTGACAAATATATACAAAAACTTAATACGTTTTTTTTTAAAACAAAATATTTATAATTAGTTTTTGTCCCATAAATTTTTATATTTTAAATTAATTATAAAAAGCCAGTAACTATTGTGTGTTGGTGAGCCAAAACCAGAGACTGTATTATTTTTTCTGATTGTATCATTGATTATAAGTATATATTGTCAGGGATTCTCACCTTTTATCTTTTGATCCTTCAATCTTTTATCACCAACCCACTCAAGACCTCACTCTTTTCTTAAGATTAGAATACAGAATTATCTATCCATTTATTATTTATTAAAATGATCATGATTGGATTTTTTTTTATGGGCTAAATGAAGACCAAATAAAAGTTTAAAATTACGTTGTTTTAAATTATTGATGAAAATTGTATCTCTTATGTCGTATATATTTGTCTTAAAAATTCATTAATAATTATTTAGACTCATGAAAGCTGTTCTAGTTTTAATATTTAAAATGACATTCAAGGATAAGTTGAGATTATCTGTGGTTAAAGATTTCATTTTAAGAGAGTTAAGAATTGATTATACTAAAAACAAAATTGTTATGTGTTGAGCCTCTGCTGAAAGAAAAACTCTCCCTTAAGGTTTTTTTCATGTCTTAAATAAATCTGAAATAGCTTTATCTAAATTCTATAAGTTTTAGAGGTGAAGAAAATACAACAGTCATTGTTGACAGATCAGACACTAATAAGGTTACAATTTGATTCAGCTAAAATTTCATTTTTCTAGACAGAAAAATTTTATTTAATCCTCCAGTGCCTATAGTCGCCAACAGGTGACACACCTTTAAAAATGTATAAAAAATATTGGATATCTTTAGATACTTCATTTGAAATGTTGTTTAATCATAAAATAATAAAGAATTGGTAAGTAGCCAAAATCTTACTCGTTAATATCATGACGGTGTCCCGAGGTTTCAGTAACTTGCATGATTTACTCTGATTATGGAATGAAAAAGAAGTAAAAATACTAAATTCACACTTTATTGAATGAAACCATTGGCAGTATAATAACTAAGAGGTAGAAAAATCCTTTGAAAAGAATATCTTTATTAATGCCTACAAAACTTCTTTTTTTTCAGTAGGTAAATATATTTTTTGTTTAGGCAAGGTACTTAAATTTAAAGAAAAAAAAAATACATTTTATATTAAATTATTGTTCGAGATGAGGTACTTAAATTTAAAAAAAAAATTAATCCTTCCTCTCAAGTTATTATTTCCAATATCAGCCATTAGGACAGTGGTTCCCAAACTGGGTGCTGTGAAACCTCAGGGCACCCCCAAGCTTATGCCAAGGGTGCTATAACATATTAAAAATCTGGTGCGGTGCATCACACAACTTTCACTTTGCACCCTACATACATCACTAAATTTTGTGCAGATTGGTGCAATTTTTGCAATTTAAAAAAAGTCCTAAAACCAGAAAAGCAAAAATTATGAAAAAATTCTTTATTTTTTTTTTACTCGAGGTGGTTATAAAACAAATATAGATTTTGTTCCTGTCAGGAATAAAACAGTTTAACAAAAGATATTAAAGCTGTAATGCAATCTGAAAAGATAAGATCTCGGCTTTTCCTGATTGGACATTTCAATTTTTTTCTTCTTTATTTATTCATAAAAATCTTTAATATTTTTTATTTTCTATTGTTTATTATTGTTGATAGTTATCTTTCTTTTTCTTTTTTCAAATAAAGAAAATTAAAGGCATTTAAGAGAAAAAGATTTTTAAATATTCGTTCTTTAAGCCCTGTCAGACTATTCCAATGTGATAAGATCTAGAAGATAATTAAAACCATCTAATTGTACATTGATGTGGCAAGTTTAATCAAAATCGTTGGAATTAAGCTCAGACTCACAGGTTTTTCAGACTTAAGGGACCAGAAATATATTTCTGTTGAAAACTCTAATTCAAAATTTTGCATGATCACAATGCTAACCCTTATTATATATTCCATGTATAGGCAAGTGAAAGTAAAAAAAGGAAAGAAAAAACAAAATAGCAAATACACAGTTAGTTATAGCATTTACTTTGCACTGTTTTTCTTCTTTTCTTGCATACTTAACATCTTAAAGGATAATTTTTAGTAGCTCGACAAGAGGACAGAAAATTGTTTTTAGCCTGAAAAAAGTTGCTGCAAAATTTATCTTGACCAAGAAGGGTGAAAGATTTTGGAAAATTCTGTTTTAGGAGGAAAGTTAAAGTGCCCTCTCTCTAGTAGTAGTATGGAATTTATTCTTCTATTATTGTAATTCTGAGTTCAAACTTTATCCATCTCTGATATACATTTTTCAATAGAAAAAAAGTAAACAGGCTTAAAAGTCTAAAGAACATTATAATTGTTCATGAAATAATAATTGTGGATGAAAATAATATGAAATGTTGAGCCAAGTAGTTTTATTACTAACATACTAGTCTTTTAAAAATGTGAAGAGAGGTCCAAAAGTAAATATAAATGTAGAAATGATGACCAGTCATGTTTAAGAGTAGAGAGATAAAAGATAATTATTAAATGGCTACTTACGCATATCATGGTAAAAAAATAATATAATGGAATAAGAATTTATTTTAAACCCACAAAAAGAAGATTTGATGAAAAGGTGGACCAAAGATATATGTAATTCAGATGATTAATTTTCAGGAAGAACTTCCTTTTAATTACCTCTGTTATAATTATCACCAACGTTGAGGTAAGTGAAAGTAATATGTAAACTTACCGTCCTACCTCTATTATCATTATTACTACGGTTGAGGTAAGTGAAATTAATTTGTGAACTTACCGACTTACCTCTGTTATAATTATCCCTACGGTTGAGGTAAGTGAAATTAATATGCGAACTTACCTTTGTTATAATTATCACTACGGTTGAGGTAAGTGAAAGTAATATGTGAACTTACCGACTTACCTCTGTTATAATTATCACTAAGGTTAAGATAAGTGAAAGTAATATGTGAACTTACGGACTTACCTCTATTATAATTATCCCTACGGTTGAGGTAAGTGAAATTAATATGTGAACATACCTTTGTTATAATTATCACTACGGTTGAGATAAGTGAAAGTAATATGTGAACTTACCTCTGATATAATTATCACTACGGTGAGGTATGTGAGCTTACCGACTTACCTCTGTTATAATTATCACTACGGTTCAGGTAAGTGAAAGTAATATGTGAACTTACCAACTTACCTCTGTTATAATTATCACTAATGTTGAGGTAAGTG
>NW_027115152.1:462872-482861 GCF_000696795.3 Halyomorpha halys
TATAATTATCACTATGGTTGAGGTAAGTGAAATTAATATGTGAACTTACTGACTTACCTCTGTTATAATTATCACTATGGTTGAGGTAAGTGAAAGTAATACATAAACTTACTGACTTACCTGTTATAATTATCACTACAGTTAAGATAAGTGAAAGTAATACATAAACTTACTTATGGATGAAATAAAAAGTATGTAAGGTCTCCTGGATACTAATAACTATCGGTGTGTGTATGTGTGAACAGCTTGGTTCAAAAATGAAGTATGAAGTGTGGTATGAAACTGAAATTGCACTTTGAAAAGCAGATATGTCCCTAGGAAGTAACACCAATCTTTTCTCTCTAAAATCAACTTACAGAAGTGACGATTTGTACACTTTTTTGTCATCTTCTCAAAAATTGGTCAAACTTGCTACTTATTATTTCAAAATTAAATATTGTTTATTATTAGCTATATTTTATTCTTATCAAAATAGAATGGTAGAACTTGTAGGCTGAACTTGTAGAATAGCTTCCCCTAAAGTACCTTTAATTTTGTACAATTGAAATAATAAACTATTTCATATAGTTAGTAGTTATAAAAAATGAGAAAAATATTTTTCCTTGTTGAAAACAAATTTTGGAAATAATAGTAATATAGATGTATAAAATGTAGTTGTTAAGCTGACAATTTTCGAAAAATAAATACATAGTTACACAAAATATAACATATATAGTTGTAGAAGATAATGAAAAATTCATAAAAAGCTGAATTAATAAATACATGTTTCCATGATTCTTTTATGACAATAGACAATTTTTACTTTCTCTAACTGTAATTTGCGAAAGGATTAGTTTCAACTCAACCTTCAAGTAGGTTGGTAACGGAAAATTATATAATGCATGCACAGCACCAAATTTCAGGAAGGAAGAAGAAATTTGAAATACTGTGAAGATGTTCACTGTAGGCATATCAAGAGAATATTTTATAGTGTGACAATAAAAAATAAATGGAAGACTATAATAATCATTGAATATTGTTTTATAATTTATAAAAGTAATAAAAACTTTAATGAACTACTGTGCGCTAAGAGCATTTTATAACAATCCATACAGGGTGGGATGCCCTAGAAGCCTTCTGACCTCGGAGTCAAAAAAATCCTGATACCATGGCAAATAGTTCAAACTTGGGCCTAGCCATTTTTTTTTTTTAAGGAGTGAATAAATCTAAACAGTATTAAATGTTTAAATATATTATTAAGTCTTTGTACAATAGATACCTCATATTAAGGGAAAATATGCAAATCACAAAAAGTTAAGAGACATAACTCAATAACAAAACTAAATCTTCCAGATAAAAAATTAATAAACTAATGAGATAACACATGTCTTCCTTTCAAAATTCTATTCATTATAACCTTCCTACCACCTTCTGTAGACATTCTCGTATCCCAACCATGTTTCTTTATTCTCATATTTTCGGAAGGACGTGGAAAGTAGCACCTGGTGTTGTTGATTCTAAAATTTTTTTTCCACTGATAGCGCTGTATTTCATTAGGGTTTGTCCACTTGGATGGCGTTCGTCTTATAGATATAGTTAATCTGTTCAGAAACAAAAAAAAAAATATTATTTAAAGAAAAAAAATAGGCTTATATCAGGAGAATAAAGTAATCCACAGCAAGACAGGTAGGTCTGAAGCACCTATTGCAATATCAATTTAAAAAATACAATAATAAATCCATTATATTGAATGTAACATATGATATAAAAGTAAACAAATAATTGTAACAGGGTATAACAGAACAGGGTGAACAAAGCCTATTAAGTAACAATTATCAGGAAGAGAAAAAATATTAAAATATGAACTTGGGAGGAATGAAGCTAAAAAAGTAACAATATGTAATTTTATCACCATTGTTATATTTTAATGTATAATTTTACGCATATTGTTATAGATTAACATTAATTAAAGTAGCAATAACTATTTTAAGAGTAGAAAATGGGACAATAAATTTAAAATATCAGATATTTCCCGAAAAAGAACTATTTAAAATAAATAAGTGATGATAATTGTCTCAAATCTTTAAAAGATTGCTCTTCATTCAAACTGAAATCTAATAATGTTAAATATTTTAGCGCTTAAACGGCATGAAAATACAGTGTAGAGAATTACAATCTAAACATTATCACATAGTCACAATGGGTTCAACTCACCATTTCAAAATTGTATTCATACCATAATGTCTTAAAAAAATTAATAATGATTATTATTATATGATTATTAAAGATAATGAATATTAGACATTATTGAAGGACTGAATATCAATAAAACTAAAGCTAATACAAATGTTATATTGGTTAATAAATATATTATTTTTACTAGATCATAAATGCTTACCGAATTGTAGATGTTTCTTATTAATAAAAATATCATTAAGTAGCCTTTGGACAATTATAATAAACTCCAATATATTCGCCATAAGTAGTTAATCACATAAATATTCCTTCATGACATATTATTGATACAAGGGATTCCTTTTCTTTTTTTTTCTGTTACAAATTTTATTTTAATCTTTATCCAATTTTTTCACTGTTTGTAATAGTTCATTACCTCTTCTTCATCATATTTTAAGGCATTAAAGATAATAAACTGTACTGATATTTTCCTATTAAATTATATCAGTGATAGGGCTCGAATTGGATTGTAAAACTCGTGATTGTGTATTTTATCGCTAATAAACCTTTATTGAAGAATAATAGTATCCTGAGGACCTAAAGGCTGAGTGTGTTGGGGTAAGGGTACCAGAGAGCTCAATTTAGGTTGTGGATTTGAGTACCACCAGTGTCAGTCAATACTTATTTCGTGGCAGACCCGAGAAATGAATAATGACTTTCCCACCCCACAGCTATAAGGGTCCTAAATGGAGGACTTGACTAAAAAATAGTATCCTGCCACTATTTTGGTGTTGTTGGGAGGATATACAATCAAAAAGCAGATTTTGGAGATAAGGTAGGTGACATAAAAAGTTTTACATGACAGTTTCTAGTAAATTAATACACTGCACTATAGATTTTCAGTCTTTGCAAAGTAAAGAATATTAACTTTTGGTATAAAATCATTTAAGAATTGTTTGAAACACTTTAGATATTTTTTGGATTGTTCCTGAACATTAGGGTACTGATGGTATGTTGTTGGAATGATATTAGGTATTGAAAATTAGTCTTGAGTTACAGGCCCATACATGGAGAAGTGAGAAAGCATAATTACTAACACTAGCTTTTTTTTCTACAGCATAGTGATATACTTACATCAAATATTTATCAACAAAATAAACTGAATAGTAAAATGAAAATAATAAGATTTTTACAATATAAAATAAAAAGTATAGATTGAAGAATAACTCACTGTTTAAGTAACTGAATCACTGACATTGGAAATTATTGAACTATAAACAAAAATAACTTTATTTCCTCAATTTTTAACCTCCCAAAACAGTAACAATACCTAAATTTAAAATCAGAAAACAGTCCATGAGGTAATCAGTACGTACACATCAAGGAGAAAGTTTCTGTTCTCTAACTGAACATAATTTGAAATACTGATGGTTATTGACATTCAAAAATTATTTGAATGACATTTCATCTGTTTTTTTGTCGCAGATTGGATGTGTTTAGAACAAATTTATATGCTAATTAAATTGAATTTACTACTTGTAAATCATCACACGTTTAAAGAAAATTAATGTAAAACTGCTACACAATCCCACCATAATCAATTAGAATTAAGAAAAGTTACAAAAATGGGTTGAATCAAGTAAACGAAGTGCATAACGGGAAAGAAACAGGGAATTCAGAAAATTAAACTATAAAATATTAAAAATACTCTATTTTTTCACCCCAAATTATACAGTCCCAATAAATTTATTAATCTCAAAATGTTTTCTTAAAGAATCAAAGTGATTTCACATCACGAATTGATAGTTCTCAGAAATAGAAAGGGTATTTTAGTTAGTTTCTTAATCGTAATGGTGGATTCATAAATCTAGTGTCCATCAACATTTCTAAAGGGAATAATTCCAACAATACCGCAGTATCCCGATGAAGCGAACGAATTTTAGAAAAATAAAACACCTGGACGAGATGGTATACCCTTTGAGTTACGCATACAAAGTCCAAAGAATGACACATCACATTTCCAGGTTTATAAAATGCAGAGGAGAGGGAATATAGTCCCAACAGTATGAATTATTGAATAATTGCCGCATGAAATAAGAACTCCCTCGAAAATGAAAATGCTCGTAGCTTTTTCTTTTTCACTAAAAGTGGTTTTAAAATTCTCTGTCTATTATATACAATTAAGGTAAGAACTGACGATCACTCCACTCAATGAATCCACGCCAATCTTGGTGAGATAATATATTAGAAATATGTCAATTTCCATAAAAAATAAAGCATAAATGTTCTTACACTTGTAAATGTGAAGAATTCTGAACACCATCAGCACTCCTAATGGCCGCCATAAGATCTACTGCGTCGTTACCGTTTGTCAGTTATCTAGTTTTTTTTGTAGTTTAACTATTGTTTTTCATTATCTTCTATTTCAATTTGGTGATGATTCTCGCGAGTTTTGTCGGAAGAGATGATAATTTGAGAATTACTCTTTACCGACCTCGAATGAAAAAAATTCGCAGGGAGTTCATTTATCTAATGAGTGAGCAGAATTCAAAAGGTGAGATCTGTATAATGAATGTGATTGTAATGTATTTTTTACTAAACCGTAGTATCCAGGACAATGATTAAGTAGCAAGTATAGTTAAACACTTGACTTGTCAAATGATACATAATAAAGTTATAATAGTATACAGTTTTGCGCTTTTGTGATAAAATATACAATTGTAAAAAATTGAATTGAATTTGCAAAAACCTTCTGTGCGAGCCCAAATAAATAAACTAACGGAACAGCTTTCGACATTAAAGTTTAAATTATTTGTATTAGGATCAGATCGAACGATGCAGAGCAAGTTACCGTGAGAGTCCTTCCTGGCTTTGCTAGGATGTTATAATCAAGTATATTTGGAGTTATTATTATTCCACTTTTCTTTTCTACCAGATCAGAGGACTGGTTTTCTTTAACTTGTACTCCGCTAGATTTAAAGTAGTGATTCCACAAAACACAGGGGTTCCGCAAAATAATTTAGGAATGGGTCATTCCTTGTCAATTCAATACAGTTGTATATCTCTTCATCTGAAATTTTCTTCAAATTTTGACAGATGTGTTGGTATTCTTTTTAATATTCTATTGGAAAGACAGATCACTTTGCTTATATCAAATAATAATGTAGGGATTCCACCATTTTTCTACTTCTGCCAAAATGGGTTCCACCGAAAAAAAAAAGGTTGAAAACCACCGGTCTAGGGGCCGATGTCCTGCGTTTGCACTATCCTATTCCTGAACAATGTCTGGAGACAGGTTCCTTCCAGAGTTCTGGTAATATTGGAAAACTGGTTTCTTTCGGCTAACTTCTGCCTGATCGGTTAATGTTAAACCGCATTCCCATTGTGCCAGTACGGCACAAATTGGTCTTGACGATCGGTAAGTGTAGATACAACTTCGCTTTGTGCCTAATTTTTTCACAAGGACCTTCCGCCAATTCCAAGCCACCAGATTGTCCGTCTGGATCAAAAGAAGACGTGGATATTAACAATAACAATTCTGAAGTGTGGACGTGCCGAATGATAACTTGCGCAAGATATTCTCTCTTCACTCAGTTTTAAAGAATATTTCGTCATGGAGTGGTCAAATGAAAAAGCAATTAAACGAATTTGTTTATATCGGAATCTTCCCGTGTTGTATGACCATTGAAGATTTGACTGTAAACATCGGAACAAACTAACCGACGCTTATAACTAAATGGCATTAGTAAGGAGTTTCCTCGTCATTCTAACTAAATAAGCGTTGTGGGAAAAAACAAAGATGCAATGAATACAGATCTAAATAAATACATGTGACGACATAATATCAATACGTATTATGAAGCATTAGTAGAGACGTCTTTACGGGAACGGTTTAGCAAGGATGTTACTCCCTTCAATAATTTTGGAATCAGAAATTTCCAACATTTCCAACATTCCAAATTTGAAAATCTACTTCGAACTATGAAAGTTATAAATGATTATTCTATAGAGAATAATATTGATGATAAGTTACGTAGATGTTAAGTTACATCTCGTTGAACAAAAAACATAATTATCAAACACTGAAACATTGTAATTGTACTCATTTTGTCAGTTACCATGTTGTACGACTTCTTATCTTATCTTATATTTCTACGTATAGAAACATAACTATTTGTATTGGAAGATCGTTGATTGACAATTTTAATCAATACAAGGAAGATGGTCCGAGTGCGGTCAATAAGGAGCTCAATAGTAAAAAACTATTTTTAAGGGCCAACAGTTCGCCCCATCTTGTAGGGCTCCATCAGGTCTGAAAAAGATACGAACAAATAAGAATATGTGACAAAGAAAGAGAATAATATTACATGATGTAAATGTAAACTAAGGATTTTTATAGAAAATAAAAATAAGATGTGGATAGAAAATAAATGAAATAAGAATAAAATAGATGTCAAGACAAGAGGAAAATGAAGAAAATATGAACGTGGTAATTAATGCGACTGTTAGACCACAGATATTACTTGTAAATTATTCTGTTAAATCTGTCATGACAATGAATTCTGCCATGACTGTAACTATCAAATAGTTATACTATGGATCGTTCACTGTCAAGAGGTATACATGTGATCGTGAACGTGACAGTATCTTTACTAATATTACTTGTACTATCAACTATCACGCGAAAACTAGTGCGGCAGCACAATCATGACTATAACAATCATATAGTTGCAGTTATAACAGATCTTCAATATCGGGTAAAGTAGTGGGTATTTGTCGGTTAAAACGGTTATTTTTTTTAAGGGGCTGGGCAGGTATTTTTTGGTAGGAGGATGGGCAGCACTGCTCATATGGTGATATATTAAAAATATTCACTAGTTCTTATTCTTTCGACTTGAACCTCTTGTCAGTCAGTTATTTACCAAAAGTTGTAGAACAGGCTGTTCGACCGTAATCAATGAAAAGTAAGCAGAACAATTAAATACTCAAATCGTAAAGAATAGGATTATCCTGTTTGATACTCTTGTCTCAAATGATTTTTTTTTAAATACAAGTTTAAATTTAACATCTGTTTCCCCATTATACTATTATATCCTAATTACACATCATATCTGGCATCATTATAATATATACTGATCTCATAACTATCACCAAAAAAATGCCAAATCGTTAAAGGCTAAATGATCCCTAAGTGTATGGAAATTTTCCTACTTTTATACTGATATGCAATGAAGAGTCAGATGGGAAGTATTTTATTTACAAAAGTAATGTGATTGATGAATATATTTAAAAAAATCTGAACAGTTATACAAAATAATTATCTATTTAAAAATATAATTGTAATTGTGTTATCCAATAAAAAATTGAAGAAAAATCACTGATCTACTACGTATTTCTTGACTAATTTACCTTTCTCTCTGTAAATAGTTCCTGAAAAATCCGTTCAATTCAGTCTCACTTGAAGCTTGCTGTGTGTTTAAGACCATATAAGTTTTACGTTAATTGTTAGTTTATAATATCTATTAGCCTTGTTAGGTTTTTATGTTATAAAATAAATTAATCAATGTTAAATTTTAATAATTGTTGGTTAGTTGAATTCTAAGTTATGAATAGTATATCTAATCAAGTTAACTGAAAGGTGTATGTCTCCTCGTGAGTATCAATTTGGCATTGTAGTTGTAATTTACTGTGATATAGACATTTTCTGATGTTTTCTCGGTTTCTATTTAATTATTGTTTAGGAATCTAAAGTGTTGGTACAAATCTGTTTTACACTCGCAACTTGTCTTTTTTGACTGCAGCGTCCATATTGGTTTTGTGTAATCTTGGTAGATGGCTGCCAACAATTATTTTGGCTTTACCCATGGGGGAACCCAATATGCGTAAGTTTGATGTAATCTATCTAAATTTTGATTGGAAGATATTTTGTGAATGATGTGATATGTATGTTTTATTCAATTTTGCTAATTGCCGGCAAAATTTGTAAATGCTCGCGAATATGGTTGAGGGTTGTCTAGTTTTACAACGTTTCATTTTCCATTATTTTCAATTAGAGCTCCTGGAACTCCAGCCTATCAAGCACCTCAAACTGGCTATGCAGTAGCTCAGACAGCAGCTGCAGCTGCGGCAGCTACATATAGTACTCAAAGAGCTGCTACAGGGTATGATACCTATCAAGCAGCTACACACACAACCCCTGGAACTTATGCAGGTAATTTTTATATTTATATTTCTCCATTTTGTGTCACCTGTCTATTTATATGTATTCTGTCTGATATATTTCATTTGATGCGGTAGTACTTTACATCTTAAATTATTTACCACGAAATGTATTCCAACTCAATTCCTATTATCTATGTGACATTTTTCATTTAGCAAAGAAATGAAATGTATGGTCATGAAAAAAATGCACGTTCTGTAAATAATTCAGATGGTTGTCATGTTCTTATGTCCGAAAACTTGATTTCTTGAGCAAAGTGAAACTTTTGATTTGAGAGTAGTTGTTTTAATTTTTTTTTTTATGGGTATAGCACCTTTTGAAGTAGTATACATTTTATTAGTTATTCATCAAGTTAAATGTCAAAAGTGAATTTTCAACATTTGACTATCTTTATTGTTAAATTTATACTTTTTCTTTCTTCTCATACTTTCATAATGTGTTAAAACATATGAAGTTGAAATTAAATTGAGCTTGTGGTGTCAATTATATAAACTTCTACTATGCATTTGAGAAGTTTTGAATTTATGTTAGTAGGTTGACCAACGTGTTTTTCATTGATGGAACCCCTAACATTTTTACCATTCACAATTTTTTATGTTTTCTGATATTCTGTAATTAATTAAGGTGAACATTTAATACTATTCTTTAAGTCAAATTTTTATGATTTGAGAAATAAATTACAGAATGTATAAAATCTTGTTGAACCTATTTTAATTTTTAATTTAAATTTTAGCAATAATTGGACCGTTTCTAACATTATCTGATTTGAAATTTCTCTCATATTAATATTTTGGCCGTTTTTACTCAATTTATCCGTTGTTGAGTTTCTTCTAAGAAGGTTACGACAGCCAAAATTAGCAAATTGTTTTTTTTATCTTAAAAGGTTCTTTATAACTTAATCAGACTTTCTAGCATTGAGTCATTCCTTAATCCTTAAGAAAGGGTCTTCTGTACCATAACTGAAAATTTGGGACATATGACCTGTTTTACTTTTAGGCTGGGTTAAAAGTAAAACATTTTTTCTTATACCTGTAAAATTTAAAGAAATATTAATTTTAACTTTTTTGGGAGAGAACTCCTTAGTTATTACCTAGTAACATCTTAAAAACCATAATACATTTTAGATATTTCAGTATAGTTCTTTTGTTTTTTATTTTACATATTTTTAATGAAATATATGACTACTACTACAAGTTTCTCATTTTAAATGTAAAACTTTATTTTTTTGTTACTTATATTAACAATTGAGTGACTTTTATTCAGTTGTCAAAAATTAAAACAAAATTGAATGAATACCTTAATTTTGTGAGATAACTTACATTTTTTTTTTCATTTACTATTATTGATGTATATAGTACCAGCTTTTTGACAAATATTTCATGTTTTTTTTTGTTTTTTTTATAATGAGAACATAAGAGTTTCAGTATCTGAATTGTTCAAATTTTTCATAATTATGAGAGATAGTTGACCGTGGATGATAAATGAGGAGAAGATGGTTGGGGGTGCGGTCAATTCAAATTTTTCGTTTATCGAAAATTAACATTTTATAAACTTGTATGATGGCAGAACCTCTCTTTTTTCAGAATTGTTTAGAAAATGTTAGTTTTCAATGAGTGATAAATTTAAGTAGGTCATGAAATGTAACATTTTTTTAAATATTAAACAATACAATACATTATTCTTATTTTAAAAAAAATGAAATGTTTGTTGAAATAGTGGTACTTAATTCAGGATTAATAACTGAAACTTAGTTAATGACTAAGCCATCCAAGGTGTACAGTTTTGTTTGTTTATTTTGGTTCAGCTGAGTATTTACTTGGGATAATGATAATATAAGCTTTATATCTTGTATTATTTAGTAGTTTGTACTTCTGGAATTCAGCTTAACAATAGTTTTATGACTTATATGTATATATGTTTAAATTATGCTAGTTATTTAGATTATGATTTATTAGATATGATTATTATTAGATATGATTTCTATAACATTAATTGGGTCTTAAGAGAGTTTGCTAGGCATTGGTAGATATGTATAATTCTCAACAAACCAGTATTCTTGGATTTTACAGTACACCAGGTATATAATTTAAACTGGAACTGATTTGTCACATGGCCATTAAAGGGTTAGTTCTGCTCAGAAATCATCTGTCTGACACTATATGATAAGGTTCATCAATATTTTAAATAGAAATATGTGGAAGAGTGATAGTAACAGAAGAATAAATTGAATAGTAATTTCTTATTATTTTTTGGCAAATTTATTAGATTTGTTAATTTTAAATCCATTTGAATCATCATCATCATCACATTTATATATTAATTTATAATATATTTCATAAATAAATAAAAAGTTATTAATGTAGAAGTATAGCTAATTACACATCATTTTTCTGTTGTCCTTTAAGATTATTTCTTTATTGCATATACCTTTATATTTTTAATAATTATTTATTTTCTCGTGATTATCAATGTAACGATAGTTTACTATTTACATTAATTGTAATTTTCGTAATTAATAATTGTGATTATTACTTTTTTCATTTGCTTAGTGGTTTTTTATAAATGGTTTCTTTGACATCTTAGGTTCTTAATTACTAATATATTAATCAAAGGATTGACTATTCTTATTAAAAAATCAATTTTTTCTTATCTTACTTGGTCTATTCAAATGGTATCGATTTTATTTTTATGTTATAATAGGAATTCAATGTTAAACCAACATTAAATAAATAAAAGACAAATTATACTACTGTTATTAGGTGTTTAGAGATGCCCATCTGTATTAAACAGAATGAATGATTGGAAATTGTCTTTTTTTTTATTTTATTTTTTTTTTAAGTGACCTAAAAATTAGACATATCTTTATGTAATATATGCCAACTACTGATTAAAAAAAGATAAAATTCTAGAAATGAAATTTGTGGTTGATGTTGTACAAGTTTAACCCATCAGGGCCAGAATAATTTTTTTATATTTTTCTGAAATTCATGGAATTATTGCATCTATTTGCATTTAAAATAATATTAAAAATGGATTTTTTTTACTACTATAAATAGGTATTTAATTTTTTTCTTAGTTTACTGGTATAATTTGGTTTTTGGAATTGTTACCTGCTTATCATTTCTGTTTGGTATACTCACCAGCAAGAAACTCTTATCAAACAGTTGAATTTTGATAAAACTTAATAAAAAGAATTAGATAATTAATTTCAGAACAGTTTTCATAATTGTGAATATTGTTAGTTATACACTTGTCCAGAAAGATGAAGCATGCAAGTATCCGAGAACAACAGTTTTTATATTTATGTAATAAACGAATAAGTGTCAGGATTTAAAGAGGATGTTTTTACTAGATTGAAGGGGAGGTTCTCACTTCTGTTTTATAAAATTGTTAAAGTTCAGAAACTGTGATATATTTTACATTAATTTCTAACCATAAACATATGGCAATTCATGGTGCTAATGGGTTAAAAGTTGTTTATGATTTTTTAAAATAATGATATGTGGCAAAGTTAAGGTTAAAAACCTTGGTATAGAAAGGTTTTTTTTTTTTAGTTCTGTCAGAATAGAAATATTTTAGGACAGGGCAGGGTTCTGTTGTGGGTAGAGAAAGAGTTTAAAAAAAACTCAACTTTTGTTGCACGTTTCTGTTATAGTTTTATAGGCTCAGTTATGATGGTCACGATTTAGGTGGCACTTCCTGGATTCTCTTAGACAAAATTCGTACTTGGTATTATTGATATGGGAACAAATCAAGAGTTTTTGTCTCATGAATGACTACACAGTCCTCTTAAAATGTTAATGAATTGAGTGTATTTACTAGATGTCCTTTAGGCTCTACAGTGTATTTACTAGATGTCCTTTAGGCTCTACAGTGTATTTACTAGATGTCCTTTAGGCTCTACAATCGTTTTAATGGGACTTGTAGATAATTATATTACAATCAAGGGTCCGTTTGCTTGAACAAGGGCAATAATAGAGCAAGATTTTGGAGGAAGGTCTGGATTGAACTCATCTACCATTGGTTGGAAAGGTATGGAAGCTGAAATGAAATAAGTTATATTCTGTTTCAAGGAACATTAGAGGGGTGATAACAGAGATGAGCTTAACTTCAGGGAAGTTGGAATCCCTGTATGACTACATCTATAATATTATGTACCTTGGAACTGCAGCGGCACTAGCCTGGGGGCGACTAGTCCCATGTAATGAAAATACCCTCCCTCTATGGTTAGAATAGGGTAGTTAGTTATAGCTAATATTTGGGATGTTAACCAGTTAATCTATTGCACTTACCATGTGTATGAAACAGGCATGTTATATCATCACCTGGTATGCTTACACCAGTTTAGTTTAAAGTAATCAAGTCATACCCTATCTTTATTTTGTTAATAATTGTTATTTAAACAGTATTAGCTTATATAAATATTCTAACCTTTATTTTTATGATTTATTTTTATTGAGTAGTTGCAGCTGGGACTACAGCGACTGGAACTTATGATTATGGCTACGCTCGCACTGCCCCCGCTGCCTATGATACAACCAAAACGTACTATCAGCAGACTCCTGCTACGCAAGCTTACTCAACGGCCGATTACCAAGGTTGGCAGACAACCCAACAAAGTAGGACAGAATTTTTTTTCTTTTATTTCTGTTTTTGTTTTTCCTTGCAAGGAATTTGGTTAGTTTTCTATTGATATTAAACTTTTTATTCTTAAACTCAATAACTGAAAAGAAATCTGCATTTATAAATTATTTTTTTGGTTACTAGAGTATTTTTGATATAGCTCTTAATCTGATATTTTCAGCTGGAAAGACAGCGTATAATGCTACATATACGACTCAGAGCGTGCGTCCAGCAGCTGCTCAGCAGCACAAGGCAACGGGGTATGCTGCTGGTTACACCCCAGCTCCGCAACAACAACCCCAGAGTACTAACTATACCTATACTGCACCTGTTCAGACGCAACAACCTGCTAAGGTAGTCTTATATATTAATCTGTTTTATTACTGTTCTAATATTTTTCTTGATTAATATGCAAGTGTTCCATATATTTTAGGTTGCCACAGGTGCCAACTATAATGGAGGCACAGCCGCTGTAAGCTACGGCAACGGAACGACAAGTACTAACTACAGTACAGCATATACTGCTCAAAATCCAACTACGGTTCAAACAACTGCCACTCCTAAACCGAAAACCGGTTAGTGTTTATTTCAATTTTTATAAACTTTGTAGTCTTTTTATGATCTTACTCTCTCTTTAGAAAGGCTTCATTAGATAGAAGTATTGTTTATTTCATATGATTCCTGTTTTGTCTTAAAGGAAATTTATATGTGTTCCTCAATAATAATTCTATTTTACTTTAACCCTTTACTGATTTTTTTTTTTAAGTTTTCAAAATTGGTTTTAATTTTTTTAACAATTAGTTCAGGTGCAAGTGAATGGCCTATAGCACAATTTTTATTTTTAGTTATTATCAAGTCCATTACTTATATGGAAAGTAATTTGGTAATCGAAAGTCCCAATGGTATTTAACAGCTTTTTTTTGTAATAATAGTATATTATTTTATTAGAATGTTGAGTGCATATGTTACATTTCAAACACTCTGAATGTGGTCTAGATTCAAGTTAGAAACTCACATTTCCCATCTTCTTCTTGATGTGACAGATGTCGATCAGTGGTACCTAGTGTTTTAGAAAATCTAGGTATAGATCCAGAAATTAGTATAGTGAAGTAAAGACAGGTTGCATTACCTAACCTCATATCCATATAACACCTGATGGAATAGAAAGTCCCAACCAACTGAACTCATAAAGTTCAAAATTATATAAAATTTTAAATTAGATATAAACTTTCCAAAATGCAAAAGAAATGAGTATTTTATACTTGCAAGCAAACACATAGACTCTTTTCTATCTTTTAGAGTGCCATCTTGGCCATACATCATCCTGTAATCTTCTATTCAGCAAGTTTCCAAAAAGGTTTAAATTTATGCTGCCATCTAGCAATCGAAAAACGAACTTCATAGAAGTGGACTTCCAATTTCCAATGGGTTTCAAAGTGTTTAAATTCATATAATGCCACGAAGAAAACTGATAAGATTTATAAATTTATTCAGTAAATAAAGGATTAAAGCAATACATTTAATTTTTTCATCTATCTATCCAGTTCAATTTCTCTTTCTCTGAATTTTTTTTTTAGGTTAATATCTTGCATAGTGAGGGGTATTTCTTTTGTATTAAGTAGGATGTAAAGGAATTAATTTCCCTTAATTAAATTGTAAACTATTTACAATATTTTCAATTCAGTGAAGTTTCAGAGTAATTTTAAGTAACCATCCTAATTTCAGGTATAACAAAAAGTTAATATATCCACTTCTCTAAATCTTAAGTTTATGTTTTTTTTTTTAATTCTAATTTTACTTCCAAAAATTTGTTCAGTTTATTTCAAAATTTGATTTTTTCCCTGTCGGTACATCAGGACCTATGGATCAGTATTTTCAATTAAAATTTAAGTTATCTTCAAAAAGTAACTTTTTTTTTTCCAAATAACAATAAATTAATATTTTGTAAATTTATTTTGGAAAATATGGGAACTACTATTCCTTCAAACGATGTAACTGTTTTTTCTACCTTTAGGCTCTTAGACTATCAATTAACTCTTTATTATTTGCCTACATTTTTAAATTCCTTATTGTTAGTTTCTACCTTATTCTAGAATGTAATAAAACTTCTACCTCTAACACTGATGAATTTTTACAGCTGTCTATAGCCCAGCCATGTATGTTAATCAAGGAAAACAAAATAACAGCACTTGGCAAGGGTATAAGAAGAATACTGGAATGAAACAGATGAGAATGAAAACTGCCCCAAAACCTCAGCAGCTTCATTATTGTGAAGTCTGTAAGATCAGCTGTGCTGGACCACAGGTACTTCATTTTTTTATTTTCTTTAAATTAAAATTTATGATTTAAAACTTATTCCTGCTTAATCATTGTTGAAGACTTATCGTGAGCACTTGGAAGGCCAAAGGCATAAGAAAAAAGAAGCTTTACAAAAAGAAGGCACAGCACCCCAGGGCGGTGGAAGAGGTGGAAACAATCTTCGTTGCGAACTTTGCGATGTTGTTTGTACCGGCTCAGATGCCTATGCTGCTCATCTTCGTGGGGCTAAGCATCAAAAGGTATGTTGATATATTTGGTTTATTCCTATCTTAATATATTATTTATAAAGTATGGGAATGTGCTCATATGTTGCAAAATTGTGTCTAAATATATATATTAAGCCGCACTATAGGATTAGAAATACCAAAGGTTTTTCTCAAATTAATGCTGTTGCGGAGTTCTTAAGATAACAATATGCCCCGTAAAAGAACCTTTCCCTAACTTCTTGACATAAGAAACCAAGAAAAAATTGACAAATCATTTTTTATTGGTTTCCTGGTAAAAACCTTAATACACTGCACTACACTTGGCAATGGCTCTTTCACCTGCCAAGTGCGCAGTACTGGAGTTCATTTCGTTTGACCTGTATAAGCACGTGTATCACTTTCATATTATTTAACTAATTTGTTTTTCATTTGGTTTACAGATTTAATTCATAGATAGGGTTTTATAGCTGATATATAAAACCTAAATCGCTATTTTTCCTTGAACAAAATGTAGTCATTTTCCTTTTTTTATTGTAGCAAAGAGTGTGAAGCGATAAGCTTATCTTTATCTCTTCTCTCCTATCTTAGAGTAATGAGCTGCCAGTAGTAGTCAATATATTTTTAGATAATTTATAAGAAGATAGTCAAGTATAAAACACATTAGTGAAATGTACTGCTTAATGTTAATCGAAGATTTTGGTAATTTTGATTGCAATGTTACACTTTAAAGAATATATTTGAATATTGTAATTTTCTTTAACCAGATCTAATCTATCTTCCAGTAGTTTGTTCTTGTTTTTTTTTTTTTTTTAAGTTGAAATATGTCTTTTTATAGGTTGTTAAACTTCATACAAGGCTGGGCAAACCAATACCTGAAGTTGATATGAAAACTGCTAAAGCAGCGGCGGCGGCTACTGCTTCAACAACTACATCATCAACGTCGGCACCACCAAAGATTAATTTTGTTCAAAGTGAGTCAAAATTCAAAATTTCATATATATTTAGAAGTAGTATTAATGATTATTAGTATTTTAATGTTTATTATGCTTTGATGATGTGTCTAATAACTTGATGACTCTATAAAATATAAAATTATATTTATCAATTTTTTTTCTCCAATTTATATTTGATTATTTCTCTAAAAAGAACTCAACAAATTAAATCCCTAATAGGGGTCGAGAAGGGAGGAGGGAGCAGAAATTGCATTTTTCTGTTTCTTTTTTTGTAAGAAATAAAGACTTATTGGTTGTTCTCAGTCATTCCTCATTTATTGAGGAGTATTTTAACGATAATAAAAATATTTGTTAATAATTTTATTCTCAAGTTCTAGTATTCCTTTGGTTTCATAAATAGTTTTAATTAATTAGATAAATGTCTAATTTTCTTTGTTTATTAAAAAAAAAAAATTGTCTTATGGAATTTAGGTTTATCAATCATTTAAATAACAATATAATTTCTTTATAGGTGGTAACTTGGGTACAGTCGGAAAAGCCGAGGTTAAAGAAGAACCTAAAGATGAGGCTGGTGGAGATGTTGAAATGAGTACTGAAAACGAAGTCACACCGGTTGGTCAAGAATATATTGAAGAAATTAAGAACGAAGATGGTAAGATGAGATATTTAAATAATTTTATTATACAGTTACGGCAATTCATTTCATTAGTCTTTATTTTAATGTAGCTAGTGATAACACCTTGAACCTAGTTAAATCTTGAAAGATTAGACCTAAGTATGAAATGATGTATATTATAAACATATTATATTTATTAATTAATTTGTTACATATGAAATTTTTTTATTATTTTATGGTCAGTATCTACTAAGGCTTATTTTATTTACAGGTAAACTCATTAGTTTTAATTGTAAACTTTGCGAATGTAAATTCAATGATCCAAATGCCAAGGACATGCATATGAAAGGCCGGCGGCATCGTCTCCAATTTAAGAAAAAAGTTAATCCAGATCTGGTAGTTGATGTAAAACCATCGGGCAGGAGGGGGAGGCTTCAAGAAGAAAAGATGAGAAGGAGGGATGATTTTCTACGGAGAAGAGAAGAAGATAGGTGAGCTCCTTAATTATTATGTTTTTTTCCCTGCATAGGTAAGTGTTTGTTGCATCATTATAGAAACTTGCTGTAAAAAAACCAAAATTAGTTGATTGTGCATAATCTTGCAGTGAAAACTCGAATTGTGCATAAAAACCCAAAATCCTGTATTCATTTATTATATTAATACATGGAAAGCTTACCTAAGCTTGTTTAAATCAAATTAAATAAATACTCTCTACATTTATGAATTTTAAATTGAAATAAAATGAATAAATATTGGCATACATAAATTACCTGTTTGTTTTTAATGATAAGTCAAGTTCAAGTATTATATTTTATGCAACAAAAATCAAAATTTTGCCCATAAAGAGTAAAACGTGCAATTTTGTGCTGTAAAAACTTGCAAATCTGTGGAAAAACACCGAACATGTCCAATTTTGTGTAATATAAAATTAGTGTTATTTGAATGTCTTTTTCCATGATTCGAATTTGTGAACAAAAGATGCATTTACTCGAGAATCAATTTTATCTATAGGTATGTAACTACTTTGCATATATGTAACAAAAAGCATCATATTAATGTGGGTTTTATTTCATTGTATAAATCAGTAAAACGTGAGACATAAAACGTGTTTTTTAAATCCATATGGTGGCTGTAACATTGTAAATTGGATACATTACAATGTTTCCTTACGCCTTTTATTAGGACTGTATAGTCATGCATAATGAATTTGTTTATTTGTTGTGATTCCCATAATGTGTAAAGCTTATGTACACCTATTTTTGCCATCATTTTTGGAAATTAACTAATATATTGTTGTGCTAGAAGTTTTTGGACGGACGACCGTATGTATTGGGAAGAAAGGAGGCGTTACGAAGAGGAGTTTGAATATATCGAATGGATGAGGCGCAGAGGACCTGGACCTGCGCCATTTCTTCAGCCTCCTCCGGTGAGTTGTGTTTTTCATGATGGATTGCATTTATGTGTAGAAGCAGAAATATTTTTCTATTTTATACTAAATTTTTTAAGAAACAATCTTTGTTATTTTATTAAAGTAGCTCTTCACTTTTTTTCTTTCCCTACATATAAAGTACAATAAACTCTTAAATTTCCCTTTGGTTCCTAAAGTTTGCGTACAAATAAGTAAAGTTAAAAAAAAAATATTTTTTAATTTATTCATAAAATTGATTTTCACAAGGCAAAAATGAAACCATAGTAGAACCCATGTTAACCAGCCTAGTTTGAAAAAGAAATTTACAGGGAAATAGAAAGGGATAGATTTTCTAATCATGAAAAATACAGAGATTTTTTTATGTAATAATTTTATAAATATTCAAAAGCAAAAAAATATCTGACTTCCAACAGATAAATTTGCAGGCATAATTAATTTTTATATTGTACATATAAATATTCAGTCTTTTTCTATCTTTCAAATGCATGATAAAACCTGTGCATAAATTGATAGTTTATGTTATATAAATTTAATAAATTTCTGTTAATATTTCTCATTGAAATATCTACACCTCGGATTAACTGCTCAGTGTCTGAGTCCTGAGATAACTGGTTAATGGGGGTACTACAGATGGGGAAGCAACCATTCTACCACCCAATGTTATGCATCACATAGCGCCATGCCAGATCTTTTGTAACCTTTTTTTAAATGATTGTATTGAATAAATAATTGTGGTATTCTTTAGATATATCTAATTTCTTTTTACTAATTATTTAATATAGTTTCCAAATGAGCTGACAATGTTACGTAATTTAATTCAAAATTAAATCGGAATTTAACATAATGTTGGTAATTATCTTTGTAAAGATGGTGAATTTCAATGATGAATCTTTTTAATATTTCTTCTCTTTATTGTAAAAATGTAGGTTTCAGAATTCGATTTATTTTATTTTCAATTGTTTTTTGTTGAGTGGTTTCAAAATACTTAATCAAAGGTTAAGTTAATAATTTATTTTGAGATGTTGAAAATAAAACTTCTCGTTTATGATAGATGTCAGGAGGGCCAAATTCAATTGTTTCTTATATCCACAGTGATAGTACCATTATACCAGTGGTTTCCAAACTTTTTGGGGACGGATTCCTCTTGGTAATGGTAGAAAAAAGGGTGGATCCCCTATAATATTATTTGATACTATAATGTTAAGCGCTGTCTTTACAGAAAAAGCTTACAAAGGTTAGGATACCTATAAAACCTGTGCAAAATTACAAAAAAAAAATTGGAGAGTAAGGTTCAAAACTATCTTGATATGACATGGAAATGGCCCATTTTAAATTTATTTTGCGGATCCACGGTTTGGAACCTCTGTATTAGAAAATCAGTCTGTCGTGTTTGTCTAATCCTAATCAATTGAACATGAACTAACACATGTTGTTATGGCATGGAATGACCCATTCTTACTTTATTTTGC
>NW_027115152.1:482991-491824 GCF_000696795.3 Halyomorpha halys
TTTGGAACCTCTGTATTAGACAATCAGTCTGTCGTGTTTGTCTAATCCTAATCAATTGAACATGAACTATTTTATATTTTATATATAATTCTAACTTTATCTTTAATAGATTTTTTTTTTTTAGTTTGGTATTCGACGCCCAGATACATTGGATGACCGCCATATAATTACTAAGCATCAATCTATTTATCCTAAAGAAGCTAAATTACAATTAGTTCACAAAATAGTTGCACATTGTGAGAAGGCTCTCAAAATTGTATCAGATCAAATTTTGGATAAGAAAGGTATTATTGTATGGACCAATTTTTTTTTTCTAGCTATTAATTTTTGTAAATTTTGAACATTATCTAATTATTATGTTCCTGCATGGATTTTCAATAATAAACGTAACTGAATGTTTTGTTCGCAGTATAATAACTATATTGTTTTTTTAATCTTGTTAATATTGTGTCACTTAAAAAGAAAGTATTAACTTTAAGCTAGTTTGATTAAAAACATTGCTTTAAACTTCATATATCCTATTATTTATTCATCGGATGATGTTTCACACTCAGGTAGAGCAGTTAAAGTACTGGAATTAACAATATAAAATGCTGCAGGGATTAATTACTATGAAATGAATTAATAATTTGGTGAAATACAATTAATCGACATTTAGGCGAGTAGACCAACATCTGAAATCAGGGTTTGAATAGGACAAAGTTTAGTCCTAAACCTCATCCAATGAATAAATAAAGGTTAGATGAAGTTTTAAGAGTGTTTCAATTTTCCCGGAAGTTGCTATGGAGAAGAATATGATATAGTGTATTGTTATTATGAAAAACTTAATTTTTTTTATTTTTAAATTGTATTATATAAAATTCAAGTGTTATAATACTATATTTCCTTTAAAAAACATAACACAACTGCTTATGTCGCTAAACATATTTCAATGTCTCTAGTATCGCTTCTTACTTTTTTTCTTTTTTTTTTATATGTACATCATAATTTTTTTAGTTAAACCAGAAGTCAAAAAAGAAACAGGGAAGAAAGATGCCCCACCAATGTCAGCTGAGCAGGAACAACCTAAATCAGATGGTTCTAAGCCAAAGTAAGCTCATTTATTACTTTCTTCAGTAAATTGATATCTTATTTTATAAATTTAAATTTATTTATTACTCATTATTTCTGGATTATAGATGTAGTTTATTTGAAAATTTATGAATAATTTTCCTCAGTGTTTTGATTATCCTGTTTTATTTTTGATTCTTTGATTTTTATTATATCTATTTTTATATAATAAAAAGAATGAATTTTCTTTTAACGATTATGCTTTTATATTAATTAAATTATATTTTTCTCCCATTAGTCAACCTGGTATTGATGAGAAAGATAACTTAAGGATTATCAAAGCTATAATGAGAGTTGGTATTCTTGCTAAAGGACTAATGCTTGCCGATGAGAACAGTGTAAGCCTCGTTGTTCTTTGCGGTGAAATTCCAACAAAAACATTGCTAAATGAAGTCTACGTTGCTCTTGGTACACAGTTAACTGTAAGTATACTTCAAAATTTATTTATTTATAATTAGTATCATATTAATTCCTATGAAACATTGTCTACTTAGATATAGAAATTGATAGATAATTAATATTAATTGCCTTGTGCACAAATAGTCTGATCACATTGACTTGCCAAAAATGAACAAACTTGTAATTTGAAAGTAATTTTGTCTCATTGCTCATACCTTAAATAAAATATTGTTTATTATATGATGTATAGTTTACCAAATCAACAATAGTTGTACTCCAGAAGTTTATTTAATTATAATGCAGTTAATGTTCATTTTTTGTTCTGCTTAGATACATTTATCATTGTAGGGGAGACAGTATTGTACCTGCATACAAAATTTTATTTATTTTTTTTTTTTATTAGTTTTAAAAAAAAAAATTTTCAAGTTATGTTTAAAGCCAGGTTAAAAACTAGTTGGTTTGGGTAGTAAGGGAGTTTATTATGGACTTTTAGATTATTACTTTCTGCTCAAATTATTTGATATAAAGGCTTACTTGTGTGAGAGTTTGATATAAAGACAAAATTGTGTTAGTTCGAAGAACATGTAACTTCTAGATGAAAACTAATCGAGATTATTGATAAACATTAAATATTTAAAAAAATCATAGACGCCAGTATGCTTATTCCAAAGATACAAAGACAAATTTTTCTTACTTCCTGTTTAAACTAGAAATAAGCGGTTAAAATTGTCGAAAGAAGATGATACAAAATATATTTCAAGTAAAATATATACATATGCCAGCTATGTATTTAATAGAATTTGTACCTGTCAGAAAGTTAAAAAAGAAAAACTTCAATTCTTGGTTTTTGGATGATGTTTTAATTTTAAAATTTATATATCTAAATGTTTTTCTTTTTTTATTACAGAACATAGCTCCAGAAGAAAATTACAGTGTAACTTTAGAGAGTGCTGATGGTTCAATCATCGTTACTAGTTCTGGCGAACAGAAAATCACAGTGACTATCAGCCTCACATCTCCACTTCTAAGGGAGATGTTGATGTCTGGGGCAGATGGGGGTCAGTAAACTTATTAAAGACGTAACGATCTTCCTAGGGTCAATTCTCCCTAGCGTCACACCTATAGTCAAGTTATCTTATAAATTTTTAAAGAGAATTTAAAATGAATGTTAACATCAGCTGAGAGGAGATATTATTTGACCCTTGGAATGAGCAGATTATTGAGTCATTATCTTCCATCTCCTCTTTTTTCTTAAAACAATTAAAGCCTGGGCACTTATTAATCACGATATAATTATTTTTAGCAATTCTTAAAATTGTTATTTATATATTACAATTTTTATTATATTAATATGATTTATTTGGAATTAGATAAGAAGACATTTTCCTTTGCCAAATATTATTATTTGTAGTATATTTTACATACATGATTATTTATGACTTAATAATTCAATATACATTCAAGACTAATTGAAATGTCCAGGCTTGCTTCTTGACACTAAGAAAGGCAAATTTTATAAGGCCAAGAAAAGGATTGTATCTGTGCCTCCAGAGGAAAATGCAAAGGGAAAATCAGGCCCTAAAATCTGTTTTTGAATTATTTTCTATAATTGATCATAGATACTTAATAATCTTTTGTTCTTTATCATTTTGGAAGATGACTAATTCTTTTCATGTGCCTATTTTATGTTCCTAAGCTTTCTAGGTGTCACTACTTTACTGTGGAAAACAAAAAATACAAAAAACAAAAAAAAAAAACAAAGACGGATTTTTCACCTTTTGTTTATATCTGCATCATCACAAACTGGCCTCAACCTCTGATTTTCTTTTGCTTTGACATAAATTTTTTGATTTATTTATTTATTTTTATTTATTTGTGCTATGAATATAGTATGTTATTTTAAACTCTTAGCATTTATTTTATAAAACTGTGATATTAATGAAAGCAAGAGGGGATTGGAGAATTTTTGGGGCCGATTTGTGGTAGATTGCAATAAGGTGAAACATCCTATGTATGTACACAGAAGGCGGAACAGTGAGTTTGGGGAACCAGGAGACGCTTGATCAAGCCAAGTGCCTTGAAGCTTTGGCCCAGCTACGACGTGCTAAATGGTTCCAGGTATATTACCTAAACGTATTTACAATATCAATGCTCGTCACTTTCTTCACACACATTCACTCTTTTTCTCTCTTAATCTCTATATATCCTGTGTATGAGAAGAAATATGACTTTGATACCTTTGCCGTTCCTGCCCCTTATCTAATCCCCTCATCATTATAAATATTTTCTTTATTATAATTGGCTGATTATATATTATTCAACAATCCAGTTTATTCTCATAATATTTTTAAAATATTTACAATATCAATTTTTTTAAAAGTAATTCAAAGTACAAAGAATTATAACATATATTTATTATTTTAAGTTGTAACGTATGAGATTTGAATGATTAAATCCTATTTATTCCGTTTTCCTGAATCCCTTTTTCCTGTTCCTTTTTTAAGACTACTTCTCTGGGGCATTGATAGAGTAAAGCCGAACATTGGCCGATCATGCCACTCCCGGATTAATACTGTAATTATTGGCAAAGGTCATTTCCCTACAGACTTTCCAGCTCCCTAAGAAATATATTTACAATATTCACTTTTTTTTTTTTTTTTTATTAACTTGCTTTTAATATTTTGATTATAAATCTTTTTACATTTATCTTGTTTATATGTATATATATATATTTACATATATAGTTAGGTTAATATATTTCCTCTCTTTTCTTTTATTTTTTATTTTTATTTTTCTCATATTTATATTTATCATAATACTTTTTTTGTTGCTGGAAAGGTATAAACTGTAAGGATACCTTTTTTATTCTTTAAACTTTTTTTTTAATTTTTTTTAAATTTGATTTCGTAGTTAGGAAGTTATTGCATGTACAAGACATGAATTAATTGCTGTGATTATTTATAATTAATTTGAATTGCCTATATTACTGATTTTTAATTCACTTTTCTGAAATAACTTTTCAAAGACCAATTTATAAAAAATAATTTAACTATGGCTCTAAAATAAATAAGTCTTGTACATGTAAACATGTTTTCATTATCAAATCTCATATCCCTTGTCTTATTAGGCTAGACCCGCTAACAATCATAGTAGCGTAATGGTGATAAGAATTCTGCGAGATCTCTGCCATAGAAATCCAACTTGGGCCCCCCTTAGTCAGTGGGTGAGTGATGATTTTTAACTTATTCTAATTATTTTTAATTAATGATTTTGATCCTTAAATACTTTGTTTTAATTATAGAAAACATGTTTTACCTAGTTTGTTTAAGTATGTCTGTCATTATTTAATTAGCTACTAACTACAGACCAGGCCTTAGCCATTTATAGTTTGAATAGTGTGAGCACTTTGTGGGCCCTGAGACCTAAATGCTTTTTGATGTTTTTCAACACCAACACGTGTTGGCGATATTCAAATTTTCTCTTAAAGCTTCCTATCATCCTTTTTCATTCAGATTTCGACCGGCCAGGTGCGGATTGGAAAACTGGAAAAATATATCTTATAAAAAAAAATTTTTTTAAATAACCTTTTGAACTTTAAAAAATGTTATTGCTAGTGTGTAAAATAAAAGAATTCGTAAGTAAATAAATTTATTTACCAAAATTATTTCAATAAAAAAAAAAAAAAATTAATAAAGGGGTGCAAAATTCTTAAAAGAGGTAGAACCCAGAACAGTTGTAGCTGGTGGAAGCTAGGACAGTACTAAACACAGCTCTACCCACCACTCCGAACTAGCTAGAAAAGTCGACAACATTATAACCGCAAATTTTGACTTATCCTTAGTTATATGTTTATCATTTATAGTTGCCCACGCACAGCGGAGAATGGGGTGAGTTGAAGGAAAATAATAAAAAAAAAAAAAAAAATAAATGAATATAATCGCAAAAGGATAAAAAGATAAAACAATAAAGAATTACTCCTTAGGCGCCACGTTATTTTTTTCTTGGAAATAACAAAAACCCCGAAGCATTATGCCCACAATATAGCTAAAATATACCACAATTGTTATATAACATATAAACAACACATATAAACAATTGTTAAATTATGACCACTGGTGAATACCTTTACATGTAGATAACAAAACCTGGGGGTGTTATCTACCCACCTGTTGAATTATCATAATATTCCGTGAACAAAAAGAAAAAGTAAATTAACACGTTGAAAGCCGAGAAAGAACAGCTGAACTATATGTACAAAAGTTTAATAATAAGAAGAAATGTATATCAGAGAATGAAAAAGGAAAAAAAAATTCTTATAAATTAATAAAACAGTTAAATCTAATAGGTTGACTTAACCTTAACTTAAATGCTTAATCTTAATAACTATATTTACATTATTATCCAAAAGAGTATAAAAGTGAATATAAAATAAAATTTAGTTCAAACCCCACGTATTCCTTGGGTGCACTCCTGGCCGAACATAAGGTTGTCCGATATTTCCTTTCCGGTCACCGTCTCACCACTCCAGAATTATAGAGATGTAATCTCTAATGATGTAATGCCGCTACTCTCCTGTCCAGGAGTGCTGAAGATTCGTTGCTACGCACTCCACTATATCTCCACTTCTAGTGTTAATGACTGTCTATTAAAGTAAAACACCATAATTTTGAAAAACAAAACATATATGACAACATTTCTCATATGGTGATATTCCGGTTCAAACAGTAAAGACAGAGGGCCTTTAAACTATTACCACTTCACATTGAACAATCGTAACGTGTTCCAAAATCAAATTGTCACCTTCACAAAAACAAATCCCACTCGTCTGAACATACGTGTTCCAAAATCAAACTGTCGCCTTCACAAAAACAAAATCCACACGTCAGAACATATCGCTTGTGTTTTTGTTTTTCCCATGACAACCGTAACACCTCTTGTCTACACAGATCTAGCCAGTGTTTTTATTTCAGCATGACAACCGTAACACCCCTTGTCTACGCAGATATCACCAGTGTTTTTATTTGACCATGGCAACCAAAACAACATGTTGTTAAATGTATTCCCAAGCCACCACGGCTTGACAACAATGTGTTTTCAACTGCAGTCAAAGTGTTATACTGAAAGTAATGAAATACTTAATTTGGCACTAAGTTGTGTTTACTAGAGGTCCATAGTCATCAAACACACTGGACAGAGCACTCGGTTCCATCTACTTAGGCAAAGTCCACAGCTTAATAAAACCAGCTACACATTATATTTATGATCTATAACACTATAGTAAATAAATACTAAAATATGTTTAAAAAAAAAAATATGAGAATTAATAGTTTCCATCTAATTATTGACCATATCCCCTAAGTACTGATATTCAAAAAAATAAATTATAGTTACATTTAATCTTAATTGATCCCTTGATATAATGGCAAAAAAATGTTAATATTATTTAAAATTTCGATGTATTGTTAGCTACCATGCACAATGTATTACTACAAAAATTTCTCATGTGTTTATGCAATGTTGCGTATCTATCCGTTGCTTGAAATATTTCCCCCCTAAAAGTTTATGAATTAACCTAGTTGTGTTTCTGTTGAAAGTTTTCAACTGCAAAAAATATGAATTATCTATTGGATTAAAATGTGTTTAATAATCACTAACCTCCTTTATTTTAGGGAATCGAGCTTTTAGTGGACAAGGTCGTTGGCTGTGTCGGGTTTTCAGCTGCAGAAGCTTTACGGAAAGTATTAGAAGCCATCGCAGGTGGTAAGTTTCCTCATTACTTTCTTTTCTAGCAAGGACTAAAGAGCTTGTGGTGATAACAGTATTTCTTTTGTCATCATCCTTCAGTCATTTTGAAAAATCATGTAAAACTAACACTTCTTATATTATAAGTTTTTTGTTTAATCAAGTTTACACGGATGCAGTTGTAAACTTGTTGGGTAAGCAGTACTTTAGTGTAAGCTACATGTTTCAAACGGAATCCAATATCTAAAGTAATATCCTAATGCTGTAAATGCCAGGTTCTGCTTGTTTTGGGTAATCGTTAATTGAAAGATTGAAAATAAAAGGAAAAATGAAATTTTGTAAATGAATTAAACTATTGCACAAAAAAAAAGAAAATATATATTAAATAAAATAAAACAATAAAATTTAATAACAAACAAAACTATGAAGAAAATTTGAGGAATTATTTAATATAAACTATACTAAACAAAAAAAGAGTTCTTTAACAAAAAAATAAATTAAATATTTATGGTTGATTATAAATTAATTATGTCAGCTGGACGAAAACGAATAGTAATGTTTATCTGACCTTAAGTTGAGGATGAAGGCTGTCTAGATGATAGCTGTAAGAGGATGACGATAAAGTATTAGTTATAGATCTCAGACCCTTTGTGAGATGATAGCTGTAGGAGGATGACGATAAAGTATTAGTTATAGATCTCAGTCCCTTTGTGAGATGAGGATGCAGGCTGCACAGATGATAGCCATAGGAGGTGACGGCAAGGTTTCACAGGTATATTGCAGACACAGTGCGATACATAAAATGACAAGAACTGGTAGTCGTAATGAGGCCTCAAAAATGACTCGTTGTTTTAGTGACAGTCTTTTGTTATAAAACAACTGCTCTATTAAATCGTTATTATAAATAGTTGAATATTCATATTTACGAAAAGTGCTTTACATTATTATTACTAGTAAATTTATTCAATTTAATGAAGTAGATTTATATCAATGTTATTTTGGTGTTTAATATGTTAATGAAAAAAATAAAAATTTCCAATCTTACAAATAAAACGAGAAAAAAAAAGAATGTTTATGTATGTAAAAAGTACCGAACCCTAACACATGAATGTGTGTGGATACAAAAATGAATTACACGACTAACCTCAATAGTTTACGTGAATGAAAGCCGATCTATATATGCCATTAGAATTATTATGAATTTTATAAGGAAAGGGTGATCCTTAATGAAAAAATTTATCGTCAGCTTTTAGATCTAATTGAAAATGTGGGATAATTTGTAATAGATGATATTTGAATCCAGAAAATTTTTTATAAAACAAAATTAATATGAATTTGAAATTTTTATTATTTGCCAACAGATTCTTTTCTTAATATAATCACCAGAGTTTTAGTTTATTTTAAGTCTCTGCTTAAAGAAAGTTAAATACAAAAATTTAATTTTTTAAGTAGTTGAGTTAGGAATCTTGTGCTGATATACTTAGGTATTAGACCAATTTCTTCTAGCTGGAAATAGATTCTTTAAGGTAGAACTATGTATAAGGAACAATCTTCAACGATGTATGTATAAGGATAATATATA
>NW_027115152.1:491874-508967 GCF_000696795.3 Halyomorpha halys
GAGCACTTGAACTGAAAGACTTAAGAAAAAAGGAACAGAATTTTAACGCACACTTACTAGAAAGATCCTGCTTTATTATCTCTGTGATGGTCCTTATGCACATTATTGAGGTTTATTTACATGGGGAGTTAAAATTAGAGTTGTATACAGCCCTTGTCCAACCATAACTCTGGTTCGACTTTAATGGTCGCTCTCCACCCTCACAATCCTGTGACAGCACCACATAACTTATATATATATATATTTAATATGAAATTTTTGTACATTTTATATCATTATTAAAAATCAAAAATTGTTGATTATTTCATGTAAACAAAATTAAAAATACTTTAGAGGAAGTTTTTTGAAAATTGGGTGTTTAAGCCCTGTAAATACTATTTAAATGAGGATAACACTTAGCTGATATTAAAGAGCACTTAATTGTATGTTGATGTACCAATTTTAAAATGGATTCTTTGAAGTATTGTAATACTTACCCTTCCTACATATTCAATGTATATGTTAGTGAAAGTAAAAAATGGAAAATTTATAAAAATTAAATAACATCATTACTGTGAAAGTTATATGTTTTTCTTATTCAAAAGTAGGAATCAAACCCAAACTGCTCCTTAATGAACAGGCTATAATTCTATTACAGCTTCCATAATCAGTTAATATCCTCTGGTAGTGCAATGATACAAATCGCTCATTATTACAGGTATTGTTCTTCCTGGTGGACCCGGACTTTCAGACCCATGTGAGAGAGAACCTACTGATGCAACAGCGCATCTGACGTCCCAGCAGCGAGCTGATATAACTGCCTCCGCCCAAGTAATTATGTCTTATTTTTTTTACATGGGATTTAATTGTTTAACTTTGATGAAAATGACAGTTTCGTTAACAGCTTCCGTATCTTTTTTTCTTATATCCTCTCCTTAATCATTTCCTTTTATATCACTAGGTTGTGTGAGGTCACAAACAACTGAATTGATTTAACCTGCACCAACTTTCACTTCTGTCAAATAAATCCTTTTCTGTCATTAGCTTCCTTGATCTTCAATCCTGGAAGATCAACAAAAATGATTTTTTCTAATTTTATTATCGTTTAAAATGATTAGGTTAGATTATTCTAGACTTATTTTTGCGAAATAGTTTTTATTTTTAAATTTTAAGTTTTACTATTTTAAAAAATATATGAAGGGTGCAGAGAAAATATGATCCGATTTTGTTTTTCTAATTTGGTGTATCATTATTATCTATTAGAGTTTATTGAAAGTTTTATATACAACTATTCTTTCATGTGATTAAATGGACAGTATCATAAAAAAAATTATATATAATACTTACGAAGGGATTGGGTTAGATAATTATTCTAAAAAACAAAAGATATAAAATATGAATCCGATCGTTTTTTTTCTACCATATTCTATCTTCTTCATACTCCTAAACAAAATTGGTATATCATTTCATTTTTCATATCATGTGATACATAAAAAACAGTTACTCATATTATGATCCTGGCTTCATAAACAACAGCAACAAATTCCAGAGCTGGTAGAGGAATTTCATTTATTTCCAATAAAAAGTATCAAACAAATATATAAAATACAAATTGATGTGCTAATTTTGCCCAGGAGTAAATAATTTTGAAAATACAATAAGTGTACTGACTTTGACCTTTGAGAATTTTTCAGAAAAATGTGATTAGTCGTTAATTTTTTTTACAATTATGGTTTACTTATTCATTTTTAGCATGCGTTGAGGTTAATGGCGTTTCGCCAAATTCACAAAGTTCTTGGAATGGCTCCTATTCCTCCACCAAGACACCCTGGTGCCAGGCACAATCCTCAGCGCTTCAACAGGAAGAGGCGTCGTGACCATTCAGCTGGTGAAACCCAAGAGTCTGAAGGTAATTATCATTTTTACTTTATAATATTGAAGTGAATGGGGTTGGTAAAATTAATTATACACTGCCAATTAGTGGATTATCTGTAACTGCTATTGTTTAGGGTAATGAGTCCAACTAGTCTATTAATCTTTCTTGCCTACCATATTGTAAAAGTTCTAAGCAGAAGTTGAGCCAGCATAAAAATTCATCATTCCTATCTTCACTTCACTAATTAAATTAAATTAATTTTGAATTGTATTAATGAATTAGACTGAAGTAGAAACCCACTTCTGTCTTCAAAAATTGATGTCTGTGTGAAGTTGTTTTTAAGGTGAGCAGGTTTAGAGAGCAATGTATGCAAAAAAAAAAAAGTAGTATTCAATTGCCAAATGTTCATTAAAATAATTTTTAAGTTTTAAGAATCTATTTCTTCATAAGTTAAAATTTTTTTCTTAAACAAAAACGATAAATAATAACCAGGGTGTCTACCGGACCAGGAACAACTGAAAAACCTGCAAAAAAAAAAAAAAATCAGAATTTTTCAAATTTATGAGTCAGGGAACATGAAAAAACACTGAGTCAGGAAATTTTACAATCTAAGGGACATAACCTTCGACAGGAAATATAATGCATACATATAACACGTTAAAGCTATTATGGTGTGTTCATCGATTCTTCAAGATAAAAAATAATTGATATTATGACAAGCTCATAACTTGATTACTCTACTGAAAACCAGCTCATAAAGCAATTGTTGTAATCGGTAATTTCATAATAATATTCTAGATCTAAAAACGTTATTTATGTTAGGTATACATGCACATGCTTACTTATCATATTTTGTTATGACTATTTAAATGAATTGGAATTTTTCCAAAAATACCATGAAAAGTCTGGAAAAATTTATGAAATTCGAAAATAAGGTTTTGGTGGACACCCTGTAAATTTGAATGAACTCTGATGTGTGAAATAAAGAAAGATAAAAAATTTCAGAGCCCAAGAGATCTGCTGTGTTCCTGGGCCCGTAGCTGTCAGATTACTTCGAGAAAAGCAAATGCGGTCACTCGGGCCCACAGGTAAGGAATTACGAAATAATCAAGTGGCGGCCATAATGACCGCAATGGCCCTCGTAGCGGTCATGATGACCGCCATGGTTGCCAAGGTGTTCAGTCACCTAAGTCGTGACCTATATTTGGAAAAAATTATATATAGTCTTTCTCAACTTACTTCATACTGTTGATCAGAAATTTTTTATTGCTTTATAATAGAGCAAAAGAAGGATTGAAAAAAAATTCTTAACAATAAAGTAGTTTCTTAACCCTTTTAATGTCGAACAGCATCGTTGTTCATAGTATTTGCGAAAAGTGCCAATAACGGTATAGCAATACAATACGATATGTCAAATAGCGAGAAGCCATCATGTACAACAATATATCATTGGCACTATTCAAATACTATAAATAATGATATATTGTTGTTCGACACTAATAGGGTTAAGGCATTAATCTTATAGAATCGATAAAAATATTTTTTTATATATATATATATCCGGCTTGTTTAATAAGTAATGTGTTTAATTAGAGTTGTGGTAATACTATAGCACAATAGAGAACACCAAAACACATAGCTATTTGTAGAGAGAGGAAATGGTAAAGAAACTAGAGTTGTGGTTGGTAGTAGATGGAAAGATCAGCAATAACCTATTCACGTTATTGTCTCCATGTTTTTATTTACCCCCAACAACTATTCCTATTTAAAATATTATAGAGTTAAATTCTTTTTCTAGTTTATATATTTTTAAAAAAAAAGTAATTTATATTTTTATAAAAATTTTCTACCCCACTTCCAAAGTTGAGAAGCCTCTTGTATTTATGTATGGAGAAAAAGGGGAGAGGAGGGAGATAAAATTAGTGCATAAGCTATACTAACCGACGTATCTAGAGCAGGTTGTTTTTACTGTTTATTTCGTACCTGCCATATAATGTACAACTTGACTTATACTGAAATGTTGCAAAGTGATCAACTCTCAAGAGAAATGAACTGAAGATTGAAGACATTAAATGAAGAATGAAGACTCAAAAGCAAGTGTTGTCGAGTCATGATGCAGGCAAACTCCCCCACACTTTCCCTTAATTCCCCTCCTCACCCCTATACAGTCCTACTGGAGAGACCCTCTAGATCCAGCTGTCCCTTATATTATCACCATTGTCTAAATCATAAAGTAAATATGAGGAGATGGTTGGGGGTTTGGTAAATGAAGGGAATAAATAAGTAAAAATTTATTTAACCAGTGCCAATGTTTTGGTCAGGATTTCAACCATTCATCAGAGCTAAGGAAAAAGTAAGATAATGACCTTATTAAATAAAAGGAAATAAAGAATAACTTGACTATAAAAGGAAATAAAGAATAACTTGACTATTAAAGGAAATAAAGAATAACTTGACTATAAAAGGAAATAAAGAATAACTTGACTATTAAAGGAAATAAAGAATAACTAGACTATAAAAGGAAATATAGAATAACTAGACTATAAAAGGAAATATTTGTTTCTGTTATTTTCTTTTTTCTCCTAATATAATAATCATAATCAGGAAATAGTCACTTGGCAATGGTCCAACGGTGCATGCTAAAGAAATTACTAAATGGACAAATGTCCCATATTCACATCTTATTTCTTGATGACAGTATTTATTCCATTCTTCCTCACTGATTTCCTTCCATTTTTTATCTGATTCATGATTATAAAAAAATTCAATTAAAATCTACATTATATTTGGTATCATAGTTTAATTTAGGCATTAGTACTTTTTCTATTTTCTACTATCATATTAAACTCAGGATGATGTGGTGGAAGTAATCTTATAAAAATAAAATTTTTTTTCTGAAATATCCTACCTTTTGTATTTCTATGTTTATGCAATTTTATTTTTTCATAAAATTTTGGTTTCAATGTACTGTAAGACCTAATAATTCAAAATTCAATATGCGTGTTTATAACCATCTAATCATTTCTCAGTTTTTAAAATAAGATGTCGATGAACATTTAGACAATTTATTATTGCAACAATAAGGTAAATTTACCTTAACAACAGATACAATAAGGTAAGTTTACCTTATAGTGTCTTATTGTTGTAATGTTCTTAGTTGTTTTTTTTAAAATCTTTTTAGTCCTGCAAAGTGGGGCGAAACATCGGACATTTAATAGTTATAAACTATTTGTTCTTATTTTGACCGCAACCCTGACCATCTTATATTTAAGTTTTACAGTCAACTATATATATATAATTTTTTTTTATAAAAAATTAATTAAAAAATTAATTCTATTTAGTTCTCTTCAGCCTGCTTTTTTTTTTTAAATAAAGGTGTAATTATTATCAACCACCTGCTTCGACAATTAATTACAAAGCTTATTTTACTTAATTAAGAACCGCGATATGTAAACTTTCTGCATAGACAATCAGTATACCTAACCTCTGCTAAATGAAGCTGTGGAAATGCCTGGTAGCTTTTAGAGGGGACAGTAGCCAGAAGCCCTTCCCCTCATTGATCGCTCAACTTTTCTTTGTCGAATCTACTAATTATGATGAATGTAATATCAATATGTCTTTACTATATTAACTAATTCTTAATAAACATCCAGACCAAAATAGAATGTCAAATATTGTAAATCTATCCAAATTATACAATTAGTAATACATAGGTGGCGCTATTAAACTTATACGTTACTCCTTGCCTCTTTTTAAAGCTATATTTTTTCAGCTATGAACAGAGCTAATATGAGTGAAAATTTATTTTTAATAAAATAAGTTACAGTGTACATATGCCTATTTAAATAATGACATTAAGGTTTTATTATTGGCGATACTGGTACTAATAATTTTTGGTACTGACAAGTCTTGATCTTATATCACTGCTTCGGAAGAATAATTACACAACTGTAAAATTGATTTTATTGTGTTGGCGGGCTCCTAAATGCTCTTACTAAGTGTTTGTTAATCGATAACATTGTAATTACAAAATTTGTAAGGTGGTAAATATTTGAGTGCAATTATTTCCATTTACAAATATTTGGGTCTTTTTGGGCCCGCAACTTAATAAAGTCAGTTTACAAATTTTACACTGGCATCATTCTTTGGGACCAGTGTTATAATGATGATTAGTTGTACAATTCCAATAAAAAGCACTTTTTTTTCTCATAAATCTTTTTTAATTATTATTTAACCAAATATGTTTACTATTTAAGTAACTTTTAAATAAAAACTGACCTGACTAACCTGCTAGTATTATAAAATATATCTGTACAAAATAAAAAATGCTGTATTTTTGTAAAACATTGGTTTATAAATACTCCTATGTTATTTATACTGAATGTAGAATAATGTTATAAGGTATTATTAATTTTGTCTTTATTTAACGTCCTATTTATATTTCAGCTGGAGATGGTAAGAAAGACAAAAAAGAAGGAGAGGCTGGTGATGTCGCTATGGAAACAGCTTCAAAATGAAAAGTTTCATCTTATTTCGTCCAGTTGAATGACAGCTTCTTTATTCTATTACCTACCATTAGTCCTATTTCATCGTTTTGATAGCATTCAACAGACTGAATGGTCGCATATATAATTGTATTTAATTATTTTGTGAATTGATAGAATTGTATAGTTATTTTTTATTGTTAGTATTATTTTACATATTTGAGCAATATTTAAGTTGTTCTGATTATTTTTAGTTTTTTCTTCTTTTTTTTTTCACTTTTTCATTTCATTATCAATTACAAAATTACAAGATGAAAACATAGCTATAATTATGTATTTATAGATAGTTCGCAATCAGATTGTTTATTTAAAGTAGATGTTTAATAGAATTTACCTCTCTCTGATTGTTAGCACTGTTTAAATGTATACTCTAGTGACTTGATTTCTTCCTTTTTATTATTGACTTCTTTCGAATGTATATAATGTACATTCAAAACACTTAACTGTTTGTTCTTCTAGAAAGATGTATTTATTTAGTTTTCACACCCAATATATATATGAAGTAAAACTTATATTTGTTCATGTAAATTTTTTATAGAGTGTGTTTTGTCATTTTAAAAATGATAGGAGTAACTGTTAAGTGTGTTATTAATGTAATAAAATGAATATTATTATACAGTAGATAACATGATTTGAAATGTTGATCCAATTGTTTTTTCTAAACACAAATACATTCTAAAGCAACTAAAACAAAAATTATCCACTAAGCCTGTTAACATCTGTTAAAACATATATATATATATATATATATATATATATATATATATATATATATATATATATATATATATAGGTCTGTAGGACTACATTGTTGCTTAACACATAGTGTGCGGTGGGGTCAAACGGAAATCTTTTTTGAATCTGAATGTTTTTCATTAGTTCCCTATTATTGTAATACGAAGTATTTTATCATTTATTGCATGATTTTAATTGAATAATACCATGCTAAAGCATATTAAAAAAAAAAATAGAGAATAAAACTTGAGAAGTTATTTATATACAAAAAATATTGTAATAAATGGATTTTCTTTTTTTATAATTGAAATAAAAAAACAGGTTTTACATCTTCTAAAACAGCTTTAAGAAGAAAACCTTTAACTGAACAGAAATAGTTGTAAATCATTGATTTTCCTTTGTTTATTGAGGAAAAAAAATTAGTAAAATGGCACTCACTCATGACTTTTGGTTTATAACACTGTCTTGTGGCTAACATTTTATGGGCCCTACCTAACCACTCTCGTAAGATGCTATAACCTTGGAGAAGCAGAATGGAACATTACACTTGCATTAAATTAGGAAACTTGATTTGATACCATTTGTAAATCAGAAAAGCTCAACAATATAATTTATATACTTAAAAAAAAAAATCAATGGAACATTATAGAGACATTTATTAGAAATATCTTGTCTCAGCATTTCACATCTTAACGACTATGTGTAATGAAAGCCTACAAATGATTCTGGAAGTGCTCTTGATTATATTCCGACAGAATTCTGTTACGACTAGATTGTCAACATAAGAGAGTGATAACTTAGTTTTCTCAAAACCTTTTTCACTAAAACCGCCTTTAACAAAATCAGTTTTAGTTATAACTTTTCATAAGTGAACTCAAGGCGTTGTTTGTGGGAAAACCTTGTCAAAACAAGAGATCATAGGCTGGTTTCGGAAATTAATTCATTATCGTTTTTAATGCAGCCGGTAAATCAATAACTCATTTGGAAGTTATCTGAAAACTTTCAGTATTGTGCGTCTATTGATATAATTCTATTCGTGAATCTCCAGAAAGGAATTTCATGAAACTGACGTGATAAATGTGTTCAAGAAACTGCTTAAATGCCTCATAATGTATTTTTCAAAAGATCAATCATATTAAAATTATTTTATTACAAAACTAAAAAATTATCAGCACAAATCTTAGGTTCATATTAAATTTTAATTATCAAGGGTTGACCTCAACTTATAGTCCAAACTATTTGAGGCATTCAGTTTCACAAGTTTGTAAAAGAATGTGTTGGAAATTTCTTTTCTTTTTTAAACAATTATATTGATTTTGGAAGTGGGTAGCTTGTTGGTAAGGCACTGTGCTACTAACTATAAGGAACAGGGTTCGAATATGACTGCGGCAGGTATTATTTTCTGTTTCATTGTAGCCACGGCTGTACTTAGCTCAGCTGGTCGAGGCGCTGTTCTTAGCAATCTGAGAACTTCGGGCGGCACCGGTTGGAATCCGGCCAGGAGTGTTGACTTTTTTGAGATTGGTTAGGTTACATATGGAACATTATGGTCTTTATGAACGATTTTATTTGTGACAAACTAAGGAGCATTGAAGGTTTAGTGGAGGCCTAAAGCTCAACTCCATATGTCCAGATCTATCCTGTTACAGTCTTTTGTAATGAATAGAAAGTTTAAACCGTTTGTCCAGAAAGTGCTGGAATAGTCGGAATCGACGTGCAGTTTTCAGTCTTGTGAAAATTCCATGTTAAGTCATTTATCCATTTTTATGTTTTTATCCTTAATTTTCACTTACTAAAACAATCAAATTTTTCTCCTGAAAATTATCTTATATTGAGACAACTGTTTTATTTTACTCATTTTTTAAATAAGGAGGGCTGAATTTAGTTTTTTTTTTTCCAGGTTTTCATTACTTGTTTTTCTTAATATGACAGCCAATGGATTTTTTTTTCAGTTTGAGTCGGTCTTAGAATGTACTTTTAATTTCAAACATCTCTTAGTAGTTTGTTAATTCTGCTTACTCAGTCAGTGATGAAAGTTGTCATTTTACTAAGGAGTTTTCAATCAAAAGCCAATATTGAAGCATCTCATGTAGATAAGTTGAATTTTTGTTGAAATTGTTAATTTATAATACCCATTTAACAGAAATTTTAAATTTAAACATATTTTTGTGATGTAGAATTTTAATTTGAACGAAAATCCCTATACTTTTTAAAAGTGGATATGATATATTGCAAATGCCATTAATAAATTCAGATTGGTTCAGTTGCAATAAATATTTGGTATTTCTTCTAAGATCGGTAGCTTAGGTATATTTCTATCGCTCTAATGAATTGAGATTTGGGCCCCAATTTGAGTTGTATTGTTTTGTTGCATAGGGGGGTTCTATATGATTCTAAAAAACCACATGAAATATTTTTTTAAATGATTTACATTCTCAAAATTTTAGCCCAGGAAATGAATTTTTTTTAAAATCACCCATTTGTAATGAATATGAAGAGAAGATGGTTGGGGGTGTGTTCACTTAAAAACATAAACAAGTTGAGAGAACTTGTTTAACAGCAAATTAAATAATTTCTCTCAACTTGTTTGTGTTTTTTACTGACCGCAACTCCTACTATCTTCTCATCGCCTGTAATGAAGTTATACTGTTTTATTTAATATTAGTTCTAACTACAAAGTTTAAACAAATTATTTTTCAGCACAAGAAGCCCCTTACTGACTAAATCTGATTAGTGATAAAAAACAATCAGTCCCTATTCCTTTACAAGGCTCTTATACAGTGCTGAAATTATTTCAATTTGGTCAAAGGTAAGATATTGTTTATACTAGTGTACAAAACAAATCTACTATCAGCAAATTCAAAATTCCATCTCATGCTACTATTTTAAGTACTTTAATTAAATCACAACTGCTGCTAGTTGTGTAAAACCAAATAGGTCAGCCCTATACAAACTTTTAGCATTCTCTATAAGTAGGTTTATAACTTTCCACCACTTGAGCTTATTTTGAACACTAGTACCATGTTATTGTTTAAATCCCTGAAATGTTACTAACATTTTTAGGATAATCATTTAAGTTGATAACACAATTTAATTTTACATCTTTACACCTGAATATTTTGTTTATGAACTGCTCTCATAAACCTCATGTTAAAGAAAATTTTATAGAATATCAATTTATTTTATATATTACATATATATTATTAAATAAATACCTTAACATGTTAAAGTCAAAAGGCTTTAAAAAAACAAGACTGGACATATTCAGTGTAAACTGTTTTATAAATAACAAAATACTCTAGTCGATACAAGTAACACTAAAAGATTTCATAGTTTAAATTCACAACCAGAACTTCATTTTATAAAAAATAGTACATATCAGTTTAATTTTAATAAATTCGTAGAAATATACTATATAACATACAATGCTAACAGAAATAATTTAAAGATCATGAATGGAAATATAGACAAAAGATCTTTTTTTTTTCAAATGTATCAATAAAACAAATTAATTTAAAAAACCATGAATCTCCCTTTTACGTATGCCTTGTTCTTTCTTCAGGGCAGATAACAGTTCCGAATGGAGGGATTTACCAATGCTACTAGCTTCTAAAATCAATTTAGAAAATGTGGCAGGTTGAACGCTTCCAGGTCCAACTTTAAACGTGGAAAGAATCTTACCAGTTTCTGTAACCGCTAAAATACAAGTGAATGAACTGCATTGCTCTTCTTTATTTGTTGCATCTATCATAACACTATCACCAACTTTAGATAAAGTAACTAAACAAGGTACATTTGAAACATTCGGTGTCCAAGTATCAAAAGGATCATCCGTGATTTGTAATTCCTTTTCGCCTTCATCTTCGTCTGATGCAACGATTTTCGGAATCATTGCAGTTGCCAAAGCAGCCTTAACAGCAAATCCAATCGCATCGTACATATTTCCATCACAAGAAAGCACTGATATGTCAACATCTACCAACCAGCATTTAACCTGAGGAACAATACAAAACGACTCGAGCTTGATGCTTTCATAGGCTTTATTTAGAATGGTAGTTATCTCTTCAGAAGTTTGTTCACCTCTTCGCCCTTCAAACCGTGGAGACGCAGTGGCAGATAAATCGACATGAAGTTGTAACTTCCCTTCATCAGGCTTATTCCAAGTCGGAGTGAATGTGTCCGCTTTTACACAGGCTATAACATCAGTATTGCCTAACTTTATTCGAGCTGATCCCATTGCACTAGGAATGATACCTGTTTCGACTTCTATAGATCGATACTGCATTTGGGTTCTACCATCTTCTCTAATGTTATCTTCAACGCCATGAATAATATAAATTTTTTCTTCTGGACTTAACCGCACCATACCTAAAAAAAACAACATTAGATACAGAGACATTGAAAACAAATGGATAACAAAGTATGAATCTATATGTACTGTATAGGGTATTTATTTTACAAAACACTCAAATTTAACAAAATGATTTTTGAGCTTAAAAAGCACCTTTCTGACCTAATCTGACTGATTCTAATATTCAATCAGGACATAATCCTTAACGAAGGCTCTTATTTTTATCTGTATTCAAATAAATAAAAGTTAATTAAGTTGTTTGGTACTAATTTTTATCTTATCTCAGAAAATTAAATTATTGTTCTTCTCATTATTAAATTGACAGGTTCAAATGCCAGTGGACTATAAATACATAATGTTGGATGGACATGTTAAAGAAACTAAAGCAGTTTCTAGTAAAAAATAGTAAGTTAATAAGAATATTTGTACAAAAAATTAAAATTTTTCAAACATATAATTGAATCCCTTTAAAGACATACTTTTAGGAAACAAAAATAAAGCCTATTCAGTATTAATTATACTCACCTAATCACGTATTGAAGATAGTAAAAAGTCAGTCTTGATAGTAAATATTTTGAAATCTTTAGAAGCACCAAAATTTCACTTTCTACTTTCAAAAACAGCAGTTCTTCGATTTACAAATTTAATGAATCATAATCACATTTATCAAACAGATAATTAAGATAAACCATAGGGTTGCTGTTGAAAACTGCAATAATCACTCGAATTATAGAAAAGAAAATACGAGATCAAAAATATTTATCATATATTGACAAAAAGTGGTAAAACAAGTGAAACATCCCTCCAATTATTACCTTCCCTTAGGTTCGAAAATGTATACAAACAGAGAAGCATCCAGGGGAGCACGTGTTTTCTCAACTAAGAGGTAAGAAGAAAGATTACTAATGAAAATTAAACTTATCTAATTTTTTAAGATTACTTATCGTCAAGAGTTAGGAAATGCGGTCGTGGAGGAAACAAAAAATAGACTTTTATTTTATTTAAAAGTTCAATAAATATGCAATTCTATATGTTATTTTGAAGATAAATTATTAGTGATGTGTAATAATTTAATGTTCAATAGTAAATGAAGCAACAAAACCTTTATTTGTCGATGATAATACACTGAAATAAGTATTAATGTTGTTAAATGCTTTTTCTCCAACGCCATACTAAGTTACCCAAATCCATATCTCTCTCGTAGCGCAGTAAAAATTACTTTCTGTTTTAAATTAACTTCCATTCCGTTTTATATGGTTGAAGAGTGACATGTTAAGATATGATCCCAATCCTTATTGACAGTGGACATACTGGTGAGTGCTATGCTTATCTAATGGAGATGCTTTTGGAGAAGATAATGTCTTGGCAGGCGGAAATAAACCTCTTCTTTAATTCTACTAAGATATTCGGGATTTCAGTCATCTTTATTTAGAATTTTCTCTCAGTGCTTATCTTCTGGTTCGACTTTATGAATAGCATTTGTCCTGTCCTGTCCTCACTGATTTGTATGCAAGATTAAACAAATATGAGATCATAACTCAAAAATGACTTTTTTTTTGTCATATCTGAGTTGTCACATTATTTGCCTTTAATAAATTTTCTTACAAAGTAAAAAAAAATTAATAAGAAACAGCCCACCTAATCTAATCAGTATAAGATAAAGGGTAACCTCTTGTATTCGTAACTTAGCATTCCGAGAATATGGGGTGTTCCCAGTGTCTACCCAATCCCGAACTAGGCAGAACTCCATCTGCGCAGTATATTAATACAGAACTCGATTAAACGTTGGCGTCACTAGGTTCCGGACTGCCTTTTGGAACACAGCTACTAATGCTACCTCTTTGGAAGTGTCTTTGTTTATAACCTGCACGGAAGAAATTCAATGTGATGGACTGTTATAAGCTATGTATTGTAGAAATGGTCTTTGGGTAGTTCTCCATGTTACAGTCCGCCATAGTCTTTAGATTGTGCCAGCTTATTTTCGGTATTTATCATTTGTATAGTACTTTTTAGTTCTAAAAATTAAACTATTCTTAAATAGTTTACATCAAATTAAACCTTAGGAAGAGCTGAGAAATAGTGATTTGTCAATTATATATTTGTTTATTAAACAACCCTTGCTTACCAGCTTCTTCCGTTTTTAAAAATATTTCTCTACAACTATTTACTGTCTCTTACTTTAGAATCAAGATTCCTTAAAAATTATGGAAATTGAAGTTATTTTTATTAATTGTTGAAGTTCTTATTAGACTAGTTAAATATGCTACAAGTCAATTTACTATATCAACTTATTTGTTATGATTTTTAATTGTTCAGGTTTCAAAGATATTCACTTTCTTCCTCATTTTATTCACATAATAGATATACCTTAATATAGCTTTGTGCTTATTTATTTTTTTAACTAGTTTATTCATTATTTGGTTTAGTATACATAAGATAGTATACATTATGAAAGATTGTTTCATGTAACATGGCATGGTGGGTTTACTCAACCATATGTCAAACTTGACATGTTTTGGGTCTGATTTAATGTTCCATTCTTGCTAGTTCCAAAATCTAATGAAGTCTCAAACTTTTAAGTTTTAGAGGCTAAAATGTTGACTTATTTTTCCTATCTTTTTTGAATTTTTGTATAATTCTGAAGTATCATACTTAAGAGCTTTCTGGATCATATAAATGAGATGCTTTAGTTGCAGGCTTGAATGTAATCACATCAGACTACTTTATTCGGAAAAACAGTAAGAGATATTGAATGGTGGTTATTAATTAATTAATAAATTATATTTACACACAAAAAAATAGGTCAGTCTTAACAGACTTAAATTATTTTTTCATTAAAAAAAAAACTATTAAAGTGATTTTCATCTTCTGAGACTTTACAAAATCTATTATTTAGTCAGACACTTTTTATATCAGAGGATATTGAATCTCCCTCTTCCCCTACTTCAATAGACACATATATTACACTCTGTAAAAACCTAAAATAATTTTAGTGATACTTGCTAAATGTTTTTGATGTTTTCATGTTAAAATGGAATGCTAAGGATTTAGGTATATTTGAGTAATTAAGGACTAAATATGGTATTATTTATGATTGTTGTACTTCAAGAACAAATTTACAAATTTGGTTACCAGGAATAAAAAAGTCTATAGTATTAATTATGTAAGAGTATGACATGATGATATTTAGTTTAAAGAGAGTCACATGAGGTGAAGATTCAATAGTTGTTTTTATTACCTTCGTTCTTGTTGATACAGGGTGGCACTCTGTCGCTGTTCATCAAGTTATGTTGCCAAGTTTTTTTAAGAGGTCTGTTTTATTTTATTCTGTAGTATATCTATTTCATACTGGACACCGGGGCGTAATAACCAAGATGTTGATCGCCCTGAATAAAAATGTAATCTAATCTAATCTCATACTGAACATAATTTATATTATGCAATGAATGAAAGTAGAAGCTACTGTCATTTTTTAATGAGTCCTAAACCAATAGTTTCATACTATGAATTTCTCTGTTTTAAATGGCCAAAACTAATGTCGGGGATAACATAGAAACATACGGTTTTTGTGGAAATGTTTACACAAAACAGTGAACAAGTTAATTTGTAATATTTTAGAATTAACTTTTTATATTGATTATTATTAATTTTACACAGAAGAAGGCATTTTTAAGTATTTTTTTATAAGGCCAAATAAAAAAAGATATATTAAAAAAATGGGCTTCCATATTTGCACCTTCTCTCCATATCTTGCTTTGATGATATGTTTAAGCTAAGAGAGAATGATTGTGGGGCTTTTCCTATCAAAAATCAATTTATGAAAAAATTAGCAATACTTAAAAAAGATTAGATTGGGTAAAAGGAGGCATTCAGTCATAAAACTTGGTAACTGATAAAATGAAAATTTTTGTTAATCACTGTGATTTACTGTCAGCCAGGAGTTACCATAAATTTATATCAACAATTTATGAAATCAGGATTAAAAACTGGCCAGTGATGCTAAAAATTTTAATTCACAAAAAATTTCAGATACCATGTTTTATGACAAAGTGCCTCAAATATAAATGGTACTAATAAATGACATAAAAATAGGGAACTTTTAATTCTTAAGTATTCAACTACATTAGTTCAGAATTGTTTGCCCTGAGTAAAGTTTTTAAACAAATCCATCCAGCTAAATTAATGTACAGTATTTCTTAAAATAAAGTGAAAGAAAATCATAGCGTATTGTCTCCAAACTTTTCCATATTGGTGGAATAGAATGTTAAGGAAGTGTATAGTAGACATTGTGTGATGATCACTTAAAAAATATTTTACCATCATAATTTATTGAACATATTTCATTACAAAACCTTCATAAATTTATAATAGTGATATTTTTTTTTATATCAATTAGTAATTTATGAAATTAATTTAAAATAATAACATAATGTTTGTTTATTTATTATAGCCCTTCCCCAAGGAGTATGATTTCCGCTTTCAGAGTAAAAATAGGGCCCTAAAATTACTCTTCCTACGACTTTGTCTTGTTTGAACATTGCATAATCCTCATTACTTTTTAATGAGACTACAATACAGCTGTGGCTTTTCCCCGAGGCATTTATTTTAAACGAAGTGCTGTAGTCAAAATTGATTTCTTCACTTCCAGTTTCCGTCCAGCTTAAAGGTGATGATTTTTCTTTAATCTTTTTTGATTGGCTGTAGTAGGATATTTTTATATACAATTTACATTTTCCTGTAAAACATTATTAGCTTTATTCATTAAAAGCTTACTAATAATAATATAATAATAAACTAAAAATGGATTTATTCGATAACTTACTTAACTTGGGATCAAAATTAAATATTTTGTCTATAGTGATATTGAAACTTGTTCCGTCATAGCCAAAAGTAATTTGCATCATCCCAGTGCTTTTCTCTAGCTGAAATAATATTTTTAACATATCACTTTTTGGAAAATCAATGAAGGAATGCACATGGACATTTATCATCATTTTATTAATTATTATTGATTATCATATTGTAAAATGTTTTCTAAATTCTGTTATTTCATATAGTTATTTCTCATGAAGAAATGGGTCTTAATTGAATTAACTGTAGCTACTCTTTCCCCATGTAATTTTCTTTTAGAATTTTTATGATCTAATTTGATATTCCTTTTGTTTGACAAGTCCTTCTATTTACTTATTGTTTTAATGAGATATTTCCAATAATTTAGGTTTCACAGTATGTTTATTTGCATATAATTGTAATGATTTTTTTTTTTCCAATGGTGGACTTTTTTAACAGTAAACTTCTTATCATTAAATTAAGTTTTATATTTTTAATTTGGGAAATTTAATTAGCATTTAGTAAATATTTTAGGTGCTTTATTTATTTGGTTATGATTTGTGGAAAAAAAAAATTGGCACAGTGTGTGCATCACACAACTTTCATTCATCACCCAATTTTGAGTTGAAATTAATTTAAATTGATTATTGTCGTGGAAATAGGAAAGCATTTATTAATAATTTCAGTTTCTTTACTCGTCCACTCTTCTATAATTGTATATGTTAGATATTTTTATAAAATATTTGGGCTTTCCAACAATATATAATACATTTATAAT
>NW_027115152.1:509052-570359 GCF_000696795.3 Halyomorpha halys
TGTGGTAAAAAAAGAACAAATAGTTTATAACTATTTAATGTCCGACGTTTCACTCCACTTTGCAGGGCTTCATCAGGGCTAAAAAGATAAAAAAAATTACTAGTTATAAACTATTTGTTCTTTTTTTACCACAACCCTGACCATCTTCTTATATATAATACATTTATGTTACTTCTCTTATTACCGGAAATATATTTTCAACCTGAGAAAATATTTCTCTTTAAATTAATTATCAAATTCTTTCCTCTCTTATTTGTCTGTTTTTTTTTATTATTTCTAACAATGAGAGATGAATAATTATTTCAAATAAACAAAATCCAAGGTAATTTAGAAGGAAGCCACTTTGAAGCTCTCTCAACCTATTTCATTGATTATTAGACATTAATTAAAGACTATTTAATTTTACAATGGAATAATAAGTTTAATCAAAATTTTTGGTGTAGTTTTTGAAAAAATGGTAAAATATATGATATAAAGTGGTACTTATGGTAAGCCAATTTTAGTGAAAAATTGTCTGTAACATTCCAGGCATGTAATTTGTTTAGTAAACACTTTTTCATTTTTGAGCTAGGCTGTTCACTCACACTCTGACCATTTTGCGATACTTGGCTATTTGTATTTGGGATCTTAAAACGTGTATTTCTGTTGAAAACTGGAATTTGGAAGTTTCCATGATTGCAATATTTCCCTTTACTCTATCTTTCATATACAGGTAGATGGGATTAGAAATTGTCACAAATTCCGAAACAATTAACCTAATTTTTTTTTTATTAATAAATCTTATTGAAATCAGTTTAAGTCAAATGATCGATTCTTACGCTTGATTGTGAAAATATCTTTAAAATAAGATTGTCGATGCTGTGTAAACTATCATGTATTGGTAATAAACTATGTCCTACTGCATCGTATTTTCCCTGCCACTCGGCATTGTAAACTGAGAATCTGAAAATTATGAAAATTTATTATTATTTTTTATTATAATATTGGTTTTAATTGCTATTATTTTATTTGGATGTAACCTTATAGCTCTTGAATCAATATCCTTTGTAGAAAATGAAAATGTTTGATCTATTTTTGTGTTGAAACTTGCTATTATTCGTTTACTGGATTTTACAATTTTCTTTTTACTTAATAATGTCAACTTAATGATTGATTCGAATGGTTCTTGTTCTATCCCTTCACCGCTGAGAGATTGTATAGCATTGATTGTTACCATCAGCCTGCAAACAAATTATAGACTAATGTAATTGTATTGTAAAAAATATCATATTATAATGTAATTATATTTAAGTAGTATTATTATGTAATCATATTTTAAAAAATCTCATTACATATGTTAAAAAAGAATTAAATCTGTACCGCTACAACCCATGAAGGGTCATGGGTGCAGTACTGTTACTAGACCAATTATTGTGCAAGGAGGTGATTTGGTCAGAATCACACTTGACCACCAGATTTTTAGCCAATTATGGGTACCCACTTTATGAGGCTGGATGGACCCCGGAGGGTTCCAGCACTAAATTTAATTTGAGGGCAAAAACTTTTTCCAAAAAAACCATTACTGTTATTAATTGTCTATAATTTAAACAGACATTTTTTTCATTTTTCTATGGAATTAATAAAGAATAAGGATTTTGTTTTAAAAATTAATTGTCTATGTATGCATGCATAATTAAGAATAAGGATTTTATTTTAAAAATTAATTGTTTATCTATGCATACAAAATTAAAATAATTCCATGAAAAATATACACAAAAAAAAAATTAAGTTTTTTTAAGGATATTGAAAAACTTGGCATATGTAATGTCTTTTTTGTAGTTTCACACTACAGTAGCATGTTTACTTTTTGTTACCCCATTAATCCCCATGAGTTTAAAGGTCAAGATTTGCTTTAGTAAGAATAAAAACTTTCTCTTTTGTATGTTAGTGATCTTTTAGTGTAAATAATTTAGTTCTGATGATAAGGTAAATTCTAAAACTAGTAAACTTTGAAAACAAATTTTTTTTTCTTTGATTTTTAACAGTAAGAGGGAACTAGTTAACTGGGGCTCTACTTTATTTACACTGTAAGAATATTTTTATATCCGTACACATGGTGAGAATATTTAAAATATAATATGTTTACATGAACAAAACATAGATATGTTTGTTGAATGTACTCAGTTTTTTTTGTAAAATTTCATTATTAATAATAATGAAATTTTATCACAAGCTCTTAATCGAATACTCTGAATGCTAAGTAAAGACGTTTATTAATTTTTCTTTGCACAATCATGTTATTTACTGTTTCTGAAGAGAGTTGATATTCAAGGAAACATCCAGAGTCCCGGCCGGTTCTTCGGTCCAAGTCAGAATTGTTACCATATCAGGTCCTTTTTTTATATTCAGTGGCCTTAAAGCTTCTTCGGTGTACAAAGCTAAATCTAGTCCGTAAAGCTTAGCAATTCTTTCAGCTTCTTTTATTTTGGAGTTCTGAAAGAAGAATGTTATAATAAAAAATTGAGTTCAATGTTTTTATAAAGAATACTTTTTTATCCTTAATAAACCTTTCCGTCATCTGTTGGTTCCCATTTACTCCGTGGTCTATCCGATACGCTAAGGGCTGGTGGATATTCCTTAGACATAATCATATTAGGTTGTTGCGTGTCACAATGAGCCTTATTTAACAAATATACAAATTTTATAAGGTGTGATGTACATATTTCATAAGATGATATGGATCATTCTCACCGACAGGGGCCTAAGTTAATCATTTATGATTTTAGAGCAGGGAAAATTTTTAAATTGTTATCTAAAAAGTTGAATTTTTTTTTGGTTGTAAAATATTTCTTTTATATTTAAAATGAATCAAATTGACTAATATTTTATTAATCTGACCTATCCCAACTTCTATATTTAGAACCTGTGCAAATATTTGTTTTATATTTAAAATGAATCAAATTGACTAATATTTTATTAATCTGACCTATCTCAACTTCTATATTTAGAACCTGTGCAAATATTTGTTTCATATTTAAAATTAATCAAATCGACTAATATTTTATTAATCTGACATATCTCAACTTCAATATTTAGAACCGGTTCAAATATTTAAAACCAGTTTTCTTACATAAATCAGAGTATTTCTCCAATGTTCAAAACTGATTTTAATGAAATCATGATCCTGTCCTATTTTTTTTTTCTGAATTTTTATTGCTAAAACTTTTTATTTTTGTTTTTGCCATTTTTTTTTTTTTTTGTACTATCCTCAAATGCCCCAAACAGTGATTAACCTCTCGACCTAGTCCAGCTGGGGCCTGTTTCAGAATGGAGCCTAATAGTATTAGTTCATAAATACAAGTATACAAACTACAACCATCTTCTAGTTCACATACGGTCAGTCATCTATACATAATACAATAGTTTCCTTTTCCTAATACCTATTCAGAGAAATATAGGACAGAAGGATGACCTACTCGTAGCTTCTTTGTTTTTTTATTAATTTTCCTCAAATATAAAATATTTATTGTTAGTATGTTCATTGCGTTTGAATTAAAGTATTCAACAGAGTTTCCCCATTATTTTTTTTTTTTTTTTCAGCTTGACAGAACTTCTTTTACATTTTTAGATATTATAATTCAAAACTGCCTCTTTCTGTGAGAGTGACCCATATACAAATTTTGTATGCATGTTATTAAAATTATTTACCAAATCTGGTGAAGACAGAGATTTAAGAGTCCCTTTTGGTATCGTGAGTGTTGTCATTAAAGGTTGTTTGTTTTCAATTTTATTTTTACACTTACTGAACAAATCATCTTGCGATACACTATTAGATTCCAGAACTGAATGTGGCTTATCTATCATTTCATATGAATTAAGTCAAACATATAATTTGAATACAAAATAAATTTAAGAACAAATAAGACTGTAAAGTACTTATACCATTTCGTTTGAGTGGGGTCAAGAGTAAATCTTGACTAATACAGTTGTCTTTATAAAATTTTTGAAATAGATCTTTTTTATTACTGGAATCGGCTTTTTTCCATTTGTGCTTATTTTTTACTTTCTTTGGACTCTCGTTGATTGTAGGCAATTTTTTTATTTGGTTCATGATATCTGAATGCGTAACTCCTGTAATAAGTAAAAATAAATTGTTTATTAATTTTCAAAAATACTAGTACGCACTATCTTGCTATATCCTTTTATTTAGCAATTTCAGGACAAGACAGGGTCCAGGAAACTGTAGGGAGACACGGCACAGTGCAGTTTAGAAACTGTAAACAGGGAAATCGAAATGGGTTATGATGACAATAATTTATAATTGGATGAAAGGAAGTTTATTGACAATTAGACGATGATAATGAATATAATAACTTATGATAATAAGGGTAATTTATAATATACCAATGAGAACCATATCAGAGTAAATAAATTGGTATCCCTAATTATTTAATTATTTTTTATGAAGATTATATTACATAATAGCTTTTAATACTCATAACACTAATTTGTAAGTTTAGAAGCACTGATTTCTTTTCGGTATCTGGAGAGGATTTTTTGTAGGATGGTAGATTAGATTTAGATAATAATGAAGATTTGTTTGTGTTCGATAGGTTATGATATAATTTTGTAAAACCTTTGCATTTTTAAGAAGATGAATATTAGTTAGATTGGGGTCACAATGTAGGGCATTAGTGATAACAATTGTAGTTCATGGGGTTGGATATTCAGATATTTGCTGGTTCCCAAGAATTAATTTTAGTTATATATTATAGGTTTGTTTAGTTTCTATTTACTATTTGAAATAATTTTCATCAGTATTCTGCATCAGAGTCCTACAAAGTATATTAAAAATAATGAAACAAATTATTTGACATGTTGAAATCAATCATTGCAAAAAAAGAAAGTAAAAAATGGAAAATAAAAGAGCAAACTAAGTAAATCAAACATGACAACAAAACCTCCTAATTACATTTTTCATCTTATATTAAGTTCTGGGTGAAACTTGAAGTTTAATGCGTTTATTATCTTTTTTGTTTTTAAAATTGCCAACACTAATAGTAAATGCATCAAACTTAAAGATTCATTTAAAGCTTTACTTCAGATAGAAAATTTTGTCAGGAGGTTTTGATATATAAGTAGGTTCTAATAAAGTAATTAAAAATATATAAAAATAAAAAAATTCTGCTAATAGCAGTATTATTCTCATATGGCTGAGGAAGTGTTCTGTTTTTGCAAATCTTAGGAAGTTCTATATGACTTTTTATGGCATTGGTATGAGATTTTGTTGATAAACATGCTTTTTTCTTACTAAAAAAGATTTAAATTTTTAAGAAGACTATTCTCACTAAACCTTATTAATTCACATTGGAAATCTTCCAGTTGTGTAAACCTAAATTTTTAAATATATCATATTTTTAATTGATAAAGAATTATCGAGGCAAAACATTGCTTTATGCAAAACAAGAATTAAGAATATTTTAATAAATTGTTATTTTAAATGTATTCATAAATAAAATTCATTACTTCTCTTTTTAATATCTTACAGTTCCAAATAAAGTTTATTATATTTTAGTTGTCATTAAAATTGATTGTATTACTTAATCCTCTTACCTGGTTGGACAGGAGCTGGTTTGCTGGACCAGGGCACTGTTTCTCCATCGTATGTAAGTATACTCGAATGCCTTCCTATTTCGCTTTCTTCACCATTTTCATTAATAATGGTATGTCCAAAACTATTGATAGAAAATTCGAATATTTTAATCCATAGTTTCGAGTATGCTAACTAGACTAATTTACTAACGGTTTTATTTTACCTTGATATCCTCCGCACTGTGTAAGTAGACTGAAATGACCCTAATTGATCATTCGTTAAGCATTCAAATTCATTGCTTTTTTTTCCACAGCATTTTCGGAAAAAAATTATGAGACAGCTACACCAGGTCATTATCTGTCGGAACATGTATGTTTTATTATTATTATAAATAAAGTTAATACTAATTAATTAAATTACTTTTGGATAAATGATCATAACGGTTATTTTATATTAATCAGGATTTTTATTTATTTATTTTTTAATGCAGAATATCCTACTTTTTCTTCTTCAAATGTTCTTATTAGAAGGTTTTAAAAATTTTTTATTACTGAATTTACCTAGGTGAATAGCCCACATTGAGTAGATGAGACAGGTGTTAACAACTTTGATAGTAGCAGCTGCAAGCTTAATGTTGTGCCCTCTTCAATACTGGCTCTCCCCACCACCTTTTAAAGTTAGAGCAGTACACTTTATCTATAACATGGCAGGAAACGAAGGACAAAAAGTGATTAGAAAATATCATACAATTTTATGCAGCACAATCTCTCCCCCGTTCCTTTATAATTTTGATACTACATTTATTTATTCATCATTAATTTTATTTTTAGTATTTACCCAACTTATATATGTATGTGTATGTATATACACATATATATATAATGTTTTATGTTTATAAAATTTATGTATATGTGTATGTACCTAATACCTAAATTGATACGAAGATGACTAATTATAAAATATATGAATTCTTTTATTTAGTGATTCATTGAGGTGTATAATATTATTCATTTTCTTTTTTTAATACATCATTTTCTTATATTATTTATTTTTATTTATATTACAATTTGTAAAAAATTATCTGATGTATGTTTATGTTCTGAATTCATTTTCATTTAGAAATATTGTCATAATATTATATCTTAATCTGATCCTGTATTTAAAATTTATTAAATTAGTTATTTTTTAAATGTTAGCTAATCGTTGAAGTTATGAATAGATGTTATTGTATGATACTTTTAGGAAAAACAAATATTTTTTCTTTGAAGGATGTTTTCAATACTCTAGTTTTTCTTCTTAACCACATGGGTCTGTAGGCTTTGATATATAGTGGGTTGGTAACTATAATTATCTCTTGTACTACATTTCAAATCCATTGTAAGAAGGAATTGAGGAAAGGGATACACCTGAAAACTGAAAGTTGAATTGAGCTTGCTGTCTGATGATATTTCATATGTTTGTAGTCAGAATATTAGTAGTTCTCAGTTAAGTCTGGGTTTGTCTATGTCAACCACCTTTGTGGCCGTCCTGTCGGTACAGTTCTGGAGGCTGTCAAAAAATTATATATTGATCGTTAGTTCGAATGTCATTTTTATGTGGTCCGTCTTTGCTCTCTGAAGTGAAGTATGTCTCACTATATTTTTCTAAATCTAAAACTTCTTCTAAATAATGTTGGTGTAATGAACCAGCTTCTATGGATAAAGTTAAATTAATTAGTCACAATATAAAAATTCACTAGGTTGAACACATCTCTCACACACTACTACTGCTGCTGACATGCAATCACCATAGTTCATTATGGGAGACTCGAGACTACTACCATGCATAAACATTAATGATTTGTGCAGCACATTAATAGTGGCTAGGAATATGCCGACAGACATGTCTATTTTTATTTCTCTCTAAAGTCTTGTCAACTAGAATTAACAATAATACTTATTCCAACTGTTAAGAACCAAAAAAAAACTATCCTATACTATTGACCTCATCACCCTGCGTTTATCAATCCATCTGTTAGATACACGATCTCAACCATTACTTCCCATAGCTTCCTTTGAAAAATCATTTATTATCCAAGCTAACTCATTTTAGAATTCCTTACCCCCATATCCATTTGTAAAGCTTCATTTAAACACAGTAGTTATATCTTCATTTCCTTGATTAGAAATCTCTTATACTTTTAAATATTAAATATCTATGCAAGCTTACATAAATATGTACTTTTTTTATTATTTTATTTTATTTTTTTATTTCAATTTATTATTTCATTAATATAGTTATTATTTTTTTATTTAATTTTGTTTAGCTTCACATAATGTAACTTGACAAATGCTGTTCACATTTTCCTCCTTGTTATTCTGGGAGAACTAAGTGTCCCAGAATAAAAATTGATTTTTGATTACACTAAAAAATTAGGATGGTCTATAATTTTGTCAGAGTGTATTTAGTACTACCTCTAGATTAAAATAATAATAATTATAATAACTTATTTGTATTTTATATTTATTTTTAGAAGAATAGAAAAATAAAATGGCTGGACGGGGTAGAGGCCGAGGGAGACAGGCCCTTTCCTTTAATGTTGAGGCACTGGGTATCATGCATGGAGAAGCCCTGCCTGGACCATGCCTCCAGCCACCACCGGCTTACCCCCTCCTAGAGCACCACCCAGCACCTCTCGTCCTAACCCCAGCCTCCGTCATACAAGTGGCCTACAAAGTAGACCTCTTAAATTATTTTTCGAAAGAAGCGAAGGTTGTGAATTACCCTTGGGACTATTTCCCTAGTGAGCTGAAGCCAGGGGTTAAGAAGAGGAAGGCTAATCCGGATGAAGCTGTACCTAGTACTTCCAAGAAATCAGCTTTGAAAGCTACCAATATTGACCAATTGTTAGTATTTGTTATTATTTATGCTATTGTATTTTAATTATTATTTTGGGCCACCTGTAGTTCAGTGGTTAAGACACAGTCTTACCAATTTGATGTCTATTAGCGGTGCTGGTTTGAATCTGGCCTAGGGTGGTTGACTTTTTTCATTGAGTGGCGGTCCCATAAAATGAAAAACTTTGACCCCCAACCATGGTTAGGCAGTATAGGACTCCAATGGGAGTCTTGGTCGGGAAAAAAAAAATTGTTAATTATTATTTGTTGTGGTTATCTAGCATAACTGCCTATGGGGACTAATAGACAATCACATTTACAGGGCATAGTCAGGGCTGTGATCAAGAAGAAAAGCATAGTTTCATCGATTTATTTAATGCCTACATTTCGACCCACAATGTAGATCTTCATTAGGGCTAAAATAAAAAGATAGAAAGGAAATACAGTCAACAATGTAAAAGTTAGAGTCAATATTATTGAAAAAATGTATTAATATAATTAAATAAAGAGATATAATAACTGGCACAGTAATTAATTTAAAATTTAAATCTGTACCGCTACAACCCATGAAGGGTCAGGGGTGCAGTACTTTGTAAAGAAGTAATGTTACTAGACCAAAGGTTGTGCAAGGAGGTGATTTGGTCAGCATCACTCTCGACTGCCAGATTTTTACCCAATTAAAGGTTCCCAATTTAAGAGGCTGGGCCAAGTTGAACCAACCAGGTTGGTTCAACCTTTCTTCTCAGCCCTGCAAAGTGGGGCGAAACATTGGACATTAAAATAATTTTAAACTATTTCTTCTTTTTTTGACTGCAACCCTGACCATCTTCTTATAATTAAATTTTTACGGTAAACTATATATACATACAGATATATAATATAAAAGATTTTACAATACGATAAAGTTTCAATTATAAATCACTCCAAAAGTGACCTTTAAATTAAGGAAAAGAAAAAATGCAAGATAAAACAATAATGAAAAAAAGAGTTAGAACCTGAAGATGTACTGACAGTCCGAAACATTTGAAGAAATATTTTACTTAATATAAAATAATTAAAGATAAAAAGTTGAAGAAAGAAGGCTGATAAATCTCCCAAAAAGGCAACAATAAAAAAGTATAAAATATTATAAATTGTCTTCGAATAAGAAAAGTACTAAACCAATTTAAAATGTAAGTAATTTTGTTAATTTTACCAAATTTTGAACATATGTTTGAAGTTTGATTCTGCAAGTTATACTATAATGTGTAATTGAATTTTTAATAATTAAAATTGGTGCAATATTTTTGCTTTTAAAATGAACTTCTTAATACATAATCTTTTCACTTTTTTGAGATTGGTTTTATTGTTTAAATAAAATAATTTATATCCTAGTCAAGTCTCAGAAAGTTTGATATTTTTTTTGTTTTATTAATTTTTATATGTATAGAACATATTCTTATGTTCATCTAAATAACTTTTTAATAATATTATTCATATTTATATCTGATTAATAGTTATTTCTATCACCCAGCTATGTGTCATTTAGATTTATATATGTATTTAGTTGACTCTGGTAATACTACTTACTAGGTGTGTAAAAATCTTTTCTTTTTTTTCTGACATGTTTCATTTCTTTTTAGACTTGCCAATCTTGAAAAGAATGAAACAACTCAGGTAAAAGTTGAAGTTGATGAAAATGAGGAAGAGAAAGAAAAGGCTGATGACGAAGAAGAAGAATTAATAGATACTGATGAGGAAATGGATGACGGCACTGATTATAATCAAAATTATTTTGATAATGGAGAAGGATATATTGATGATGACGATGATATGGACGATGGTCCAATTTATTGATTATATGTTCCTTTAATTTTATGTAATTTTTGTACATATTCATCATGTATATATGTAAAAATATAATTAATTTAAAACTTGTTTTGTTTTTTATGAAATAATGAAGTAACTATTTTTCTATTTAAATATGAGAAAAAAGTTTTAATTTTAAGTTAATTTATTTCATGCCCATTATACTTGCTCTGTGATACTTGGATAATGCTGCACGTGTTGAATGCTTAGACCGGCTATCATAAATCTGAGGGTAATTAAATGAGTTAGTGGACGAAGGGGTTTTGTTACAAATAGTAAATTTTCAGAAAAAAAACGATCCATTTTTTTTTAATCGGAGCTTGTTATGTTTTGAAGAGTACATAGCCCCTTCTACATCTAGTTATCTCAGCTATTAATTGGATTTTGAGGTTAGAGTACCTCACACTAGCTTGATAGGCACCTATCCCCTTCATCCACACTTGTTACCATTCAGGTTATAGTGGATAGTGGAACCTACATATAATGAAAACCTCAATATACTGAGTTTTTTAAATTCCCTTGATCTAGCCATAGCATTTAATGAGAAATATACCTGCATATAATTGGAGCATGTAAACATACCCTCACATAACAAGTTTAAAAATCTCTTGGAAAACATAGTTTATTTTTTGGCAAAGGTGATAAAAATAAACTCTTAGTTTTCAGGATTAATTATCTTGAGTGAAAATACAAATTATGGACCTCAAAACAAGAACAAATTTCACATAAAGGTATGTTCATAAACACTTTGTTTTAGAGATATTCATCTCTAAATATTTTCATTGTTATGAATTATTTAGGTTATTATAAACTAATTGATATGAATTCCAATTGCTTTAATGATGAAATTTAAGAATTAAAATTTATATTAAATATTGTTCAAAGTGATTACCGTGAGCATTGAGACAGGCTTGGCATCTTTGTTCTGTAAAAGCTGTGGCACAAGTTTCAATTATCCTTTGTAAAATAATAAAGCCATCGACTGGGCTTGCAGAGACATTTTTGTACTGTCATTCCTGAAAAAAAAATCTAGTGGAGTCAGATCTGAAAAATGTGACAGTAACACTCAGTCAGTGGCGCTAGGCCACTTGTACCGTGGAAGAAAGATGTCGAGAAAAATGCCTGCATCAATGTTCAAGGTAATTTCTTTGAACATTTAATATGAATGTGAATGTTTAAATTTCATTAATAAAGTAGTTCAAACTCACAGTAATTTATTTTCATTGGACATCTATTTCTGTTATATAGTTAGTTAATAAATCTCCAATAGGTTTATTAAGTGCTATCCTAGATAATGATATTAACGAACCAAATATAATAGTTTATTATCAGGCACATTCTTTCTGAATAAAAATATCCTCAAGTTGTTGGATTGAAATTAAAAAACTAAGCTAAAACAAATAACTTCACATCAGTGTTTCAAGGATGTCATTAATTCTATAAACATGTATTATGCATTTTAGAAAATATATATTTCTTTTTCTGACTCACTTGTACCACATATGACAATTCTGTATGCAGGTAATCATGACCAGGCAGGTTTTGAAAAAGTGCATTTAGGTTATTTGTTGGGTTCATGTCCAAGAAGGTGAATCTTTTCTTATTTATACATTTTAAAAATTGAACTAATAAATAGACTTTTTCTTTTTTCTGTAACTCAATGTCTTTATTCACACCTGTCAATCAATGTTACTGACAATGGCACGAGAGCCATGAGCAAGAATTAATGAATAAAGAATTGAATTAGTAATTTTTCTTTTAACATTACCTACCCCAAAACAGATAGATAGATAGGAGATGGGGAGAAGGAGTGTTTCAGTTATAAAAAGAACACTTTCTATTAATTTTATAAACTATCAAAATTGGTATTTCATTAAGTTACTAAAAAAATATGTAAAAATAATTTTAAGTTTTGTTTTTTTTAAATCAAAATAAACTAAGTCAGAAAGTTTTATAAAAAAAAAAGTAATAATATAAAGATATTGAAAAATGTGTTTGCAGTCTCAAAACAGGTCATTAGGTGGTTTCTTCTTCTAGAGGTTCTAAATTAAAAATAATGTCTCTTTTTTCATTGTAAGTATAACTAGTATGCAGAAATTTCTGAAAATTGAATTTCACTCAAATATATATATATATATATATAAAGAAAATCCATTGTTTTCTTCATCTAATGATTAATATATTTTGGACATAAACAAATCCCCAATATATTTTTTCAGGAGGTCGGGCCTAAATTAATTAATGCCTAATTTTTGAAAATATTTCTCAGCTTCTGTAGAATGCAGTTCTTAAATAATCATATTTTCTGACAAACACTAGGGAGAATAATCACTAATATGTTTATTTATTCACATATTATTTTAAGAAGTAAATTGTAGATCAGCAAGTCGGACAAAATTACTATAGATTAATATAATAAGTGGACCAAATTTTGAATGTTACTTGATGAAGTTTGAGATTTTTTTAGTAACACTGAAAATTACTTTGTGCTGGCTTAAGAGAACACTGTCAATTTGTAGCTGTTAATTTTCCTAGTGCTAATACTTTTTTTTTTATTATTGTTTCCTAATTATAATAATGATGGTCAATGGAAAGATTAGTTCCTGAGATTTCATTGGTTTTTTTTAAAAAAATGATTACACTAAATTATTTAAGAAACATTTAGTTTCTTTAAAAGATTTTTTAAAATGAATATATACCCTTTATATTTTTCTATTCGTAATTTTTACACATCTATTTAAGAATTATTTAATTTAGCTCTCTTCTTTCTAAAAAAGCAATAATAATAAATTGTAAAATGTTAAAATAATAGTTTTTTCAAACTACTGTTTTCAGGCATAATTTATATATTCATACAAATTTATATATATTCAATGTCAAACAAATTTGAGTGAATTCTTTGGACCTTTTAAAGAAATATCTCAAAACAAATAATTGGCTAGTAAGAAGTTGTTAGTCTTTAGTTGTTCCTGCATTAATAAATAGTTTTAAAGATACAAACATTTCATAAAAAACAAACATATTTATGTCCAACCCTCCAATTCTCTCTTAATGGTTTTAAATTTTTCATAATAACACTAATTTATAAGTAGTTGTTTAATAAGAATCAAATTTTTACAATCTAATATTTATTAGATCTTTTGGAACAATGCAGCATACTTTTAGAAAGTTGGAATCATTTTTATACTTCAAATAAGTATCTACCTAATCCTTATAATTTAATAAGTAAATTAGAGCATACAGAATGTACATTTAAACAAGCATAAATAAATACAACCGTTAAATTTTCTCTCTGATTAATATAAATCGATAAAGAAAATTGAACTAGAAATTTTAAGGAATGTTAAAAGTTCAACACAATGCCTATAGATAGCAGCACAAATCAAGAAAGGTAGAAATAAACAGTTCAAATTAGCACCGCTAGAGGCCAGCACCATCCAGACAACTATTTCCGAAGTCCAAAAATGTACCACGGAAAATTTTATTTCGTATTAGGAAAGTAGGAACCGGCAGGAGCTCAAGAAATTAGTCAGGTCCTGCACTCGTCAAAAATCATGTTGGAACAGACTTGAAATAAATTTGTTCCAACACGACTTTTGACTATTGTCTAACATAGACCTGGTCAGTTGAGCTCCTGCGGGTTCCTACTTTCCTAATACTAAGTAAAATTTTTCTTGGTACTTTCGTGATTTCGGAAATAGTTGTCTGGATGGTGCTGACCTCTTGCGGCTTTAATTTGAACTATTGTTCCATACGATTATTGATTTGTGCTGCTATCTATAGGCAATCAGTTAAACTTGCTACACTATTCAGAATTTGTAATTCATCCTTTTTCACTGTAGTTTAATAAATCTGAGTCAAGATGAAATACAATTTAACGATGATGCTTATTTAATTGTAGATTTCCATTTCATAACTCAGTAAACATTGGAGAATAAGTATTGTGATGTAAAATAAAAACGTATTATTATTTGAAGTATTAAAATATTCCACTTTTATGTTGAAAGGAATATGGTCCGGGTACGGTCAAAAAAACTTAAATAGTAGAATTATACTATTTTTTGACCGCACCCGGACCATATTCCTTTCATCTTTACACACAGTCAATCAATAATCTTCCAGAATTCCACTTTTATGTGTGCTACATATTGTTCCAACAGATATATTTGGTATAAAAAATATTTAATACCAATGAATATGAACACAGTATGAATTTAATAACTACTTGTAATTCAGTTTTATTTTGAAAAATTGTAAACCACTAATGCAGAATAGGAGAAGCTGGGCATCAAAGTGTTTTTGTAAAGGAATATTTGTATCCTGAGATTTAATAATGAAGAAATACATTAGCAATGGCTTTTGACAAAGCAATAACAGAAATTAGTGAATATAAAAACAATTACTTTAATTACGCCTAACAAGGGTTGTTTGAAAAAAATTAGTGATTTAGTTCCTCAAATGATTTCCATCCAGTATTTCTCAGTTCATTGGTGTGACAAGACAAATTATATTTAAAGATGCCATGGATTAGCTGGCCAGTTAATTTTACTTTAATTCATGTCTCCCATCCTCTCCAAATATCAGATATGTAAGTTTTAAAAAAATCAACAATATATGGATATTATATCTGAGAATATTAATAAGAGAGAGTTCTTCACAGCACCACAGAACAGGCCTCCATGATTATCCATACTTTTGGATCGAAATATCAGCATGCCTAATCAAAATGAATGCTTCTTGTACATTTTACTCAAATATAAATAGAACAGTCTATTAATTGTCATGAACAAAGGTAAATTAATATGTATACTCTTAGGTTTTTAATTATTCCTCCAAAAATATAGCAATTAAGTAAAAGATGAGCCAATGTCCATTTCATTCCTATTAACACAAAGCTGTTGCAGTACAGATAAGTAGTTAAATAGTTAACAACTATTTAATTGCTAACATTTCATGCCCCCCCTTTTTTTTACTAAAGGTAGCTTTACCAAACCTTTTAATTAATAGTCATTTATATATATATATAAAATATTTTCATTTCGTTATGAATGAATTCATTTTGAATTTCAACTGAATCAATTTAAATTGGAAAGAACATCTTTACAATTTTCAATTTCAAATTAAACTCCTGCAGAAATTACTTTAGTAACACATTTATGAATTTCAGTTACTCGCACTCATATTTCTTGTTTGAAAATCATAAAAACAATTATTACATCCTTAAGTTCACAAGCTACTTACTTCAGCTTTTTTTTTTAACTTAATTTAAATCTCATACCTTACCTTGCCAGCCCAAATGAACTCTTCCTAGGTGTTATTTCCTTGAACTTAGGCATATGATTCTGTGAAATAGTTCTGGGATAATTTAATTGATCAAAAGAAACAACTTACAAATTCCTTAATCTATACAATGATAGAATCACTACTTAAAAACTTATCATTGATGGTGATTTATCATTTATAATATATTTGTGATTATATGGCGATGTATCAAGCAAATGTTTTTCTCAGCAACAATTTAAATTAAAAATCATCAATAATGAAGCAATCTCTCTGTCAATTCTGTTTTCCACAATTCTTGAATTTTTCAAATGAGAGCCTGCTAAACCATGAACCATAGTTCACATTAATACTAAAAAAAAATAGAATAATTGCTTATAATTTAACTTAGCAAATGTTAATTTAATTTGTTATAAACAGCTGGAAATTACAGGGCATGTACTGAGACCCATAGGAATCCATTATTGAATGTAAATTAGTCACGTTGTTAATTAATTTAAATATTAAAATACAAAAGTTCCACAAATTTTCTTTATTAATATTTTAAAATATTCAACATTGTTTTTATATGTTTAATTTGTAAACAAATTCATGAATAGCTGGCTGATAATAAAAAATGCCATACCCACATATATCAAAAGGTGAGAAAAAATGATACATAAATCAATTGCACAGTAACCAAAATATTGTAGTAACATACAATTATATTACATATTTTCCATACCTATTTCAAGCTCGCAGCAGGACTTAGCATTAAGCATTATTGATGTAGCCCGTTTTCTTTTTTTTTAAATGAATTTATGTTACTTCCAAAATTAACTGCTCATATCGATTTATATGATCCTCAAATAGTGACCACTTGATAAATTAATAAAAACAATTGTATTAACGACACTTACCATTCAATAGGACTTAAGGTTAAAGTTGACCACCACAAGAACCAAACATTAAATTAATTTATTTTATAAAATTTTTGATGAATACACTTTTCCTGTAGATTTTAAAAATATTTTACCACTTTTCTTATCCTTGTTGCTATTTAAAATTGATAAACTCCTGACTTGAGTGGGAGTGGTTGACAGTGACTGACTGGGAATCCCTGATTTATTGATCTGGTCAGATAACCATTTTAACTCTTCGGAATGTTAAGGGTCCTCCACCAGATTTTGTTTAGTCTAACTTTAATAACCTTAAGGTTACTACCTACTTAACTCCTTTAAATAATATAGTTAAATAAAACATTTGAAATTATTTTTTATGACTAACTTGATATAATGGAATATACAATAAGCATTAAGCCCATTAACTAAAATGCACTCTTTCTTTTTACAGATTTCTAAAGGAGTTGAATATATTTTGATCAACCACACAAGGAAACCTAATTATTTAAAATTAGGGTTAAGGTTGTCTAAATTAATAATAATCCAATAATTTTTAATAATAAATTTTATTAACACTGTAAATAAAGAACAATAAAAGGAAAATTTATAACAAGACAAATTAATTGCATAATAAAACCTAAATAGAAGAAAAAATAATCCGTAGGAAGCATTATCTTGATTTATGTTGCTGTAAGGATAGAAATCAATATAATCAGTAAATCATTGGAAAAAAAATAAAATTATATAACTGATATAAATAAAGTAAACATTTGTAATTACTTAGTTTAAAAGCATGAATAATAACATTCCTGTCCCACAATGAAAGCCCCATACATCTATTTCTTTTAAGATAAACAAATAAAAATAAAATAGACAGATCCACGGTATTACAGTGTAAATCTGCCCTCTAAAAATTGTTCGATAGCTCGCAGACCCCTTAAATAAAAAAATTGCAGACGAATTAAACAATTATGTATTCAGAAAATATTGTATATTATATAATTAAATTGAAATAATAATTTTAATGAGATGGATACAAGTGATTTCCCGGAACTACTTAAATGTTAGACATTTAATTTGGCCAGTGCAATTCACATGTCATTTATGGGGATTCTATATACATACATATAGAGATTTTGTTTCAATAGTAAATAGTGTAGGACAACTGACTCGCACTTATTCTTGGCATGACAGGAATAAAAACAGAGTTCATTCAGTTAATATTAATAAATATTCATTCCTTTTTCGCAATGTTACCAAAACCGCGGATTCCACTTAGAGAACCACTGGTGTAAATTATTAATATGCTTAAAAAAACAAAATATTAATTATTATGGAAAAAACAATTTAATAAAATATCTCTAAGTAAATCAATAAGGGACTACTGCTTCCAGTTTTAAGTGCAAGAACAAAAGGTATTACTTTTTTTTTAAAAAGATCTTAGCGAAATGGCCTCCAAATGAAAACTAGCATTGTTCAGTATCATTTGGATTCAGCTTACAAATAATTTTTATTTCTCTCGCTATCCGACAAATAGTTTCATCAATGAATGGACCACCTATCATTTTAAATAAACTTAATCATTAAACATAAACTAAAAGTTAATGGTCATTTATTATTAGTTAGGAACGCCTTATAGAATTCAATTAATAAGGAATTATGAAAACAAAAAATAATACTGGATTGAATATTATATATATGGACGTAATCATCTACCATTTAAAACAGTGACCTTGTATCGAATTCACAAATTTGTTCATTAAAGTTATGCCAGAAATAATTTCTCAAAATAAATATGTATCTATAAATCGCTCGATTTTTTAAATGAATCATTTGTATCAGCTAAAAATTTATTATTTAAAATAAATATATAAGATAAAATAACATTTACGGTTATCAACATATTTGCCGCAATTAATAGAAATATGGATAGGAAAAATATTTTAGTAGCTAATGTGATAACACATTTTGATTTTTATAATAACCTTATTTTTAAAACCCACAGGTATTGTGAAGACCATAATCAATTCTTTTATTTGAACTAACTAGTTTAGCTTTAGTTCAGTGTATTTCAGAATATGATTTAAAAGAGGACCACTAATAGGGTTTCATTATCTCAATTCAGAATTCCTATTTTCTAAAACTTCTTGGGGAAGGAGGATTAGTATTGACTAGAACCTAACAATATGAAGATTTTACTCATAAGAGCTTACCAAACTGCGGCAAATACTCCCTCTCTAATCTCCATGGTACATTACATTAGATGTACGTACATGAAAATAATTTTTAAATACATATTTTGATATAAAACTTATTTATCTGCAGCATTTGGTACTAGACAGGTCATTGGCTTATGGAATTGATAGAACCATCCAGATTTTAGATTTAAAAAAAAAAATTTAATTGGTCCTAAAAAGAGGACAATAAGCCAAAAAAGTCTATAATTCAAACCTTCCATGCTTTTTCCTTTGAAACAGCACTACTACCTAAGAAACAGCTTAATGTGTCCTTAACCAAATCGAGGAATAAGGCACACAAAAGCATCTATTTTTTGATAATCTGAACAGTATAATGAAAATAAACAAAGTTTACAAGTTTTTATATTTATGGTCTTTGGAAGAAAATCTAATGCTAATTTCGATGTACAGAACATTTTTCTTTTATTGGCATTAACAGATAATGAAATATAAGTAGACTCCTAGAACTCGGAAACAAGGCAAGAGTACTTCAGAGATATAACATAATACCTGACAAAGGGGTGCATACTAATCCACACTCTTCACTAGGTGGTGTAAGGATAACATTTGGTTAGAATTTGAAGTGCATTTTAAATCCATGTTACTTCCATATTTTAAACAAACATTGTATTTCTTATACAATTACACATTTTCTGTATATTGTTTGTTATTTGTTCATCATTTTCAATTAATTATCCATTTAAAATCCACCTAATAATTTTCTTTTTGTAACTGATTGTAAGTTTTAATGATTTTTACATTTCAGTTTAGAAAACATGTTTTCAATGCTTAAGTTTGTTAGCTGTTTTAATTATTCATGGAATTTGGTTCATGAAAAAAATATTGAAATTATTGTTCAATTTTGAATCCCTTCCTACTTGTACAGAACCTTTTGTTGATAATATATTAGATGTAATTTTTTCTTATAATTCCAGACCTTTCGTCATTACGGTGTATAGATTTTTCTCCTTGTGACATTCCAATCGAAGTCCAACATATTTCCTATTGGGGATTACAACACCCTTTTATTATTGCTTTAATTGAATATTTAATTAGATGCTGATTTTAGCTCACTTAAAAATTATATTATTTCTTAACAGACATCTTCTAGCCATGGAATTCTTCAACCAGAAGGAATCAATTGAAGAATTTGTGGCTTTATAACCCCATTGTAAGAGTTAACCTCCCCATTGAAAAAATGATTTTCATACCTGCCTCACAGGTGAGATGTTCCCACTAATGGGTTAAATCATATGTAAAGGAATCAGGAGAAATGATAATTCATAACAATCATTAGTAAAACTGCCTAACAGGCGCCAATTTAATTATTAAAAAGAGTGTATCAATTTAAAACTTCTATAATCGGAATATTTGAATCAAGTATTATAAAAAATATATATAGGAAAATTATATACTTACAATTATTCTGAGAAAATAAATATTTTTTAGTCAGTTAATTTTTCACAAATTACTTGTTAATTTTATTTTTTATACGGAATCAAGCTGTAAACATAAAAAATAGAAAAATCATGCTGCCATAATTAGAAAACTTTACTTTCATTATTAAATATTAGACCACAAAATTATTAAACAATTTATCTTCCTTGTACCATTTAAGTCCTATCATTGTTTATCCAGGTGTAAATGTTAATGAGACATATACATATAGGGGTTAAGTACACACTATGGATATCTATCCCTGGAAATACAATACATTAACCAGAATTGATTCCAGGCCCAGTGATACTAACCTAGAATACAACTTGAAAGGTTAATTAGACTACAATAGTTAATGGTGCAACCAATTGATACTTGTAAGTTTTTGTTTAGTTAATTTCCTTTTGAAACTTTTTTTTTTTATAACAATTAATACCTATTTACCAACAGATATTTGTATTAATTACTGAATTAACTGCATACTAACCTGAACTCATATTTAGAGTGAACTTAGACAGAATTGAATATTTAAATCCAGGATGTAAACAACTTTAATCAATGTTATCCAAGTCATTTTCTGATTAGACTACCTGCCAAAGTGGCGAAGACATATAACACTGAAAAATGAGGAATTTTTAAGATAGCTTTTCAACATGAATTTATGTCTTCAATATCATTTAGATAATACTTAAAGGACTATGAAGCATACAGGATGACATTTAATGAACTTGCATTATAAGAAAAATAGAATTGGAGACAGTATATGACTAAAGAACTACTTTAAGAAGTTGGTTAAGGAAAAGGAAGGACGGGTGTGATCAGGAAAGAAAAACACTAATATTGATCCACACATTAAAAAATGAACTTATTTCAAAGTGAGCGGATGATGAAGACTTCAGTGCGTTTCTTTCCTGACCGTATGCCCCAGTAACATCTCTTTGAAAATCTTATATCATCTTTAGTATATTAACATGTAATAAATAAGCATGCATAAAATAAAATGCACTGAAAAGTGCTCGAATTTCAACAGATCACCACTGATTTGCAACTGCTTGACCTCTAAAAGCTCAAAATACAAATTACCTAAAGGTATATAAACATTTTAAAGTCGAATGAAACAAAATAGTACTTGAAAATTAAAAACCATTTTTGAATTTTAAGGACACTTGAGAAAATCAAACACCAATAAAATGGCAATAATATAAATGTAATTAATTTAATCAGAAAGAAAGATAACTTTGGGTAACTAGCAATGACTAATTAATTGCTTAAAACTCTAATTCAACAATGATACATTAATTAGTCCTAAAGAGGCCTGAATCAAACAAAATATTGGTGAGTAACACATTTTGAGACCTTCCAAAAACGACTAAGAAGTTCGTCTCTAGTTTTTCATTTACTAAATTCAGAAATAAAAATTAAATTATCAAATGTTTGGTCAAGATCAGAGGTGAAAGGTTGAAAAACACTTACAGAGAAAAACCTCAAGGTAATTCGTCAACACGAAACAATATTAGACCATCGGCATAGCCTACCTTATATAAACAGCGACGTCCGGTCGGTCAGTAGTAGCGAATCACGTTTACCGGGATTTAACCGGACTAACGGACACGCCACACGCCTTTTACAGGACCGACGACGAGATGATAGCTTCATTCCTCAATTTGTTTAGACTTGACGGATCGGTGGTGTTATACAAAAGTCGATATAATACATTTTTAAATACATTTATTTGTCATTTTACAAACATGGAATAATAATATTTCACTACTGATAGTGATATACATAAAATAAGTCAAAATTACAAAAAGAATCAATAATCGGAAATAATGCCAGGCAGGCACGTATAAAAGATTACATCTTGCCGGCTTATCAAAAAATTAAAAACAAAAATAAAACAAAATTCGATAATCTAACCTATTTTTCTCAATGACACGATTATTCAATGTCGATTGAATGCATTATATAATAAAAGTGCATTACTACACTAAAAGAGTATTAACATCTAAACATTTTAATTATTTATTAATTTATCTCCATTACAAATCTACAAGTCGCCCATTAAAAACACAATTAAAAAGAAAGAAAAAAGAAATAGAAACACTCAAGGGATTTAAGGTAGCTTAAAGGAGGAGAATATTCGATAGGTTTGAGGCGGCGGAGTGACGTCTTCAGTATGGAGCGTACCGGCGAGGAGAACCGCCACGGGGTCCCAGTCTGAACAGAACATTAGCGACATCAGTATAAAACGATTTAATTCAAACAAAAATAACGTAGAAAAAAATTACATTAACATACTAAAAAATAAACAACAAAACATTACTATAGCGAAGAGAATTTTCTGAGTTGAAATACAATTAAAAAAGTAATGAAAATTATAATTCAAAGTAAATTTTTTCACTGAAGCTACTATATACTTGTTGTTGAAACTTACTTTAAGGCAACATCGAAATTGACACTTATGCTGTTAGTTTAATTTCATTAACCAGAATATATGTCTAATAAAAATATTTAATAACAGAAATTGAAATCTAAATCTTAAAACAATATAAATAAAAATAGATATTACAATAAGCAAAAATAAATATTAACTTTATCCAAAATAAATAATAAAAATTAAAATAAATAATTAAGGAAAAATAATAAATTCACAAATTACAAAAAAAATTATTTTACAGAAATAACTTGAAAACTTACCTTCGGTCATCATATCCATCACGGTTAAAGTCATCATACATTCCACGTCTGCAACAAAAAAAAAAAAAAGAAATCGGTTAAAAAATTTAAAGAGGAACAAACATGGAATAATCTATATAAAACTATGGGAAAATAACAAAGCTATGCCACATAAATTGCAGTGCAAAAGAGTAAATAAGCAAGGCTCACAGAATGCTTTTGAAACACCAAGTGCAAGATAAGCATTTTGATACAAGGACATTATAGTTGCGTAGAGAAGGTATGGTATCCTGTCTTTAATTTTGTAATTTGCATTACATTAATTCAAAGATATTATTTAAAATACTGTTGGGTCTGATACATAAAAAAAAAATTAAATCAAATTTAGAACTAATTATTAAACCATACACATCTAAAAAATAAAAAAATGGTATAGATCAGTTTTGTATAACCCAGTTAATGAACTAAAGGGGTTTAATTAATGCACCGGAAAGATTGCATGAAGACTGATCAGGTAGGTTAGGTTTTGGACAGGAGTACATAGAGACCTATTGGTGGTATCAGGATTGAACCTTCGGATTCACTAACCTATTATTAATATAACCTAATAAACATAACCCTGCCTAATAGTAAAATTAATATTTCTAAATTCTGAACTTTTTAAAAGTAAAATCCAATTCACAAAAAATTTGCTTGAAAAATTATTAAATAATCTTTGAAATTTTATTTTAATATTATTCCCTTAACATTAATTATAATAATAAGAATTCAAAGAAAATTAAAATAATACACCAAAAAAATATTTAGTCATCATCGATAAACGTAAACGTATATCTGAGAAGAAAAAGGTAACAAAATTTTAAGTTGATTTTAATAAAAAAATGGATAAATCAAATTAATTACCCAATACAGGGCTATAATATACTTGTATCAATGTTAAAATTAATATGCTTTCAGAAAAATGAGAGGGGAGAACAGAGGTTAACCCGTGAAAATTTTTTAAATTGTCGTATATTAAAACAAAAGACATAGAATTTAAACATTTAATCTTAAATTCACAAAGCTTAAACTTTTTTTTTGATCAAAAGAAGCTTAGAGGATAGCAAAGAAATTAACTTATTTGAATTAATAGAAATACACCCCATGAATATATTAAATCTCAAAAGGAACAGGGATAAAACAATCGGCTATTTTTTTCTTTATTTAATTTGAGCCATCAGTGGAACTGAAGGGAACCTCTATACTACTATTTTCTCATTTGATATGAACAGGTCTAGATATTACAAAAAAAAAAAAGGGGCATGCAACACTGGGGAAGAGATAAGAGTGATATATTAAAATTTTAGTGAATAAAAACAATTTTTTAAAAAATTATAAATTGCCTGAAGGTCAAAAACTTAGAATAAAAAGTTAATTTCTTAATACACATAGTAATTCTGTTATTGGATGTTTCAAGGATAGCGCCCCCCTATGCAGCATATATAAATCAGTTTCTTTCAGAAGCAGTACATTTAATATGTTAAAGTTATAAATATATCAATTTCAATTTTTAAAACAAAAACAAGACTTGATATAATTTGATAAGAAAAAAACATCCATTGCATTTTTGGACCTTAAGGCAATAATTTTTTAAAAACAAGCATATTAAAAAACAAATGAAGAAAAAAATTATAGAACGTAATTCTGATAATTTCTCCCTATAAACTATTAATTAGTAATATATGAGGAGAGCATGCAATGACGTAACATATATAATTTTCAACTTCACACTATAATATCTAAAGTGATAAACGGACAGGTGTTTATAGCAATAGGATAAGAGCAACACACTTGAACATCTAAAACTAATCTATATTAGTAGAAAGCAGCATAATCTAAAGGAATCTAATCTACGTTAGTCTAAAGGGGTCTATCTCCTAAGAGAAAGAGTTACCCATATGGAGGTTTTGACAGAGGAGGCGACCTGCGAGAGAACATGTAGTCAGGTCTATCAAACCCTCTGCTGCCTAAACCCATTGGAGGCTCCCTTGGGCGAGATAGAGGTGGGGGTGGAAGGTAATCACCACCCCTTGATCTTGGAGGTGGTAGCATATCTCTACCCATCGGTGGTGGTGGTGGCAGAGGTGGTTGGAACCTCCTTTCATAGTCCCTATCATCATCGAATCCTCTAACCGGGGGCCTCTCATAGAATCGATCATAGTAACTCTCCTGTAAAGTAAAAACATATACATTATAAACTTCAAAATTATGTACTAAATAAAGTGATATAATTTCTTTTTTAAATAATCTTGAAAATTAATACCTTGGGTTTGCCACCGAAAGGTGGTTCGCCACCCATCAACCTGTCCCTCAGGAATGGAGGTGGTGGTGGTGGAGGGTAGGGATCCCTAGGACCTCCAAACCTGTCTCCTCTGAATCTGTCAGGCCCAATTCCTGGTCTGAAAAAAATAATACATACAAATATAAATCAGTAACTTCAAAAAATAAGAAATAAAATCAAAGAACACACTATATAATTGACTAATAGAACGGCGCGTCCAAATCACGTGTTTATTTGAAAACCTACCCTCCGGCTTTAGGACACTCCTTCGACCAATGCCCACCTCTCCCGCACCTTAAGAAAAACAAAATTGATCGCATTTAATAAGGTTTATCCCCTAGAAATTTAGTTAAATTCTAGAGCCGAATGCACACTGAAGCTGAACAATTAATATAACATATTAATAAATATACATATTTCCACAGTACAGTAAGAGCTTGTCCCCTTCAGTGCGAAAACGGCTAAAATAAAAGACAAGATTAAATACCTATAACATTGTTCTGGATCACCCATTCCTGGTCTTTGGCGCACTCTGCTGGTTGAAACTTGAACTTTCATTGCCTGGCCTTCTAGTTCATATCCATCGAGTTCTTTAATAACATTGTTTACATCTGCTGAGGCAATATGCTGAAAAAAATTTATAATCCAACTAACTACACAATTAACTAAAAATAATTGGTTATATGAAAAAGAGCAATAAACTCATAGTAGTTTTACAATGGAATAGATAAAAATATAACTTACAACGAATCCATAGTTCCTGACAATGTCGCATTCCACCACAGTACCATACTTGGAAAACAAAGCTCTGACTTGAGCTGCTTTGACTCCATCAGCTAAGTTCCCGACAAACATCTTCGTAGTGGGTGTGTTAGGGCCTTTACGACTTGTAGCTGCTTCCACTTTCATAGGTTGGCCATTCACCAGGTATCCATTAAGGTTCTGGATAGCATCTCGCCCAGACTCTTCATTTTCCATATGCTAAAAATGAGTAGTTTTAATAGTACAAAAAAAAAAGTATAAGATTGTCATAGGATAGAATGATTGTGATTCCAAAACGGCACCTTGACCGTGGTCGATGACACATTATTGTCAAACTATGGAGTACATATGAGGAAACTAACATCAATGTAGGTCACTTTTCAAGCCAACCAACTCTCATTTCACCCTAGATTACCCCAAATCGTGTTAGTACTACCCTAGCATCCACCATCTACGATCTTTTTGGGTTCTGGCGTCTTTAAAGATTTTTCTACTCCTTCAATGATTCATTTAATTTAAATTAAAGTAAATTGTCATTAAAATATAATTTTCCTTCTTTAAACTTATGAATTCTTAGAATTAACACATGCCTAATAATACTTTTCTTTACATGTTTTTCTATTTAAAAACAAATTCTTTTTTTGTACGTTGTTTCAGATTATTTCACTACTAAATATTTTATAGATTTGGTAGTACACATCTTTCTTTAGTCCTTATTAAGTATTTCAGAGTTAAAAACCCAAAAAACATTCATCTATCAGCTGATTGTATACTTGTGTTCAGCAGTACAAGTGACAATAGTAGCCATGGTTATAAAACAGTTATTTAAACTTTATTCTGTTAACTATTATATTGTATACATGTTATAATGCTTATTTAAATTAAGGAAACTTTGGACTAAAAAAAATTGTGTTTTTAAGTAGTTATCCAGTGAAGCCACAGACTAAGGTGTTAAAAACCATTCCTTTAAATTTATGATAAAAAAAACATGAGATTCTATAAGGAACAACTTTTTTTTACCGCACTGCTTTCTTCAATTAAATGATATTGTTCTACCTATAAAACAATACCAAACATCAAATTTCAGTTTACTGAGCACTAAGGTGCTTCAAAACTTCATGTTTTATAATTATTTAAGGGTATTGATCCCCAGTTGGTAAAGTAAATTAAATCTACTATTGAGACCACAAAGGATATAAAAATAATGATAAAACTTAAAATAAAAAATCTAGCTTATCACTTTTATATGTAATAATTATTACACAGGGCTAGAAAACATATTATTTTATATTTAAAAGAATGTCAAAATTGAAACGGTAAAATAATTGTTTTTCATTGTTGCGTTAAATTGGAAATAACTTGAAAGAATATCATCAAAAACATATCACTAAATAAGTATTTATTATATTATATACAAATACTTATCAAGTGAGAAATTGTTTCTTTAGTTGTTCTGAAAAGATATTATTAACTCCAGACAATATTACATATCCTCAATGAATGATGCATTATTAGTACAAGTGATGCAACAATAAATATGTATTGGAAGATGGTTCTGGAGCAGTTAAAATAACTCAAACAGAAAATCAATTAAGATGTAATAGAAATGATAAAAACCTTTAAGGAACTAAACGAGAATTATATCACACTTGTGGGGGCTACACAGAACATAAATATATTTACACATGCACAGAATAAAATCGTAAAACACTGTACTTACCACAAAACCGTAGTTCTTCACTACGTCACATTCAACAACCTTTCCATATTTTTCAAACAGGGGTTTGATATCTGGTGTTTTTGTGGTGTCAGAAAGATTTCCAACAAATATTTTAAAAGTGCCCACGCTGCTGACAGGCATTTTGATGCTCTAAAAAACAAATAAGTCTGTATAAATACAAAAGAACAAAATGTGTGAGAATATTTAATACAAAAAATGTATAGTTAAGTTGCCGACATGATGGAACCACAAAACACTACAACTCTCCATAATCGGTTACAACCTGCTGTTTCAAGAAATATTTAAACTGAACATCCTGTTTCTATACATTTTAATAGAAACTTAAATCTCTTAACGATTCCTCACGATCTTTCAAGCTTAACCAAACCTAACCAAGGGTATTCACTAAGAATCAAGTTCAAACTTGATATCAAACCCCAATAAATCCAACTTTTTTAATTTAACCAGAAATCGAGAAACTAATATGAATTCTAAAGTAAATGATTTTTTTTTCTAGTCAACTAAGATACTGCTACTAAGGTGAACGAGTTGTGTAAACAATCATTAGAGACCTTAATACTAACAAAATAATAAAAATTTTATCTAGAAAATTCCGAATTTAAACTTGGTATTGAAGAAATTTCATCACAATTATTATAGAAGAAAAATATGCCGTGGTTGATCCAAAATCTAATTTCTGAAGACCATGGAGTTGGCATAACAGGAGAATTCACTAATTTTAACCTAGTTGGAAAAAAGGTGAGAAACAAATCTTCATGATTTAGATATAGAATATCTTTAACTGAGAATTTTTTTTTTTTATTTATAAAAATGCATCAACTTGGGTTTTTAATAACGTCCTCAAGTGAGTTCATTCCATACTTAGTTTATTTCTGAATTTATTTTTGGTTGAAAATTATGATAATTAGTAATGCATTAAAATTAGTCAATAGAATTCATTAATTTTATTTTATTCCTAAAGCTCATAGTTGTCTACATAGCTCATTATTACTTGTAGTATTTTTTAAAAGTGGGTATATATTAATTTGTAAATAATATTTTATACATTTTATTCCTGGACTGTTTTTCCTACACATAACACCCAACTAGTTAAAATTGTGATAAGTAACTATTCAATTTTGTTTGTTAATTTATTTCACAGCTGAATTATTACACTTACTTGGTTGAATAAATAATTTGAGAAAACAATGTTATGATAAACCAGAAAAATATCACATATTAGATTGCAAGAATTGATAATCTATGTTTGACTCCATAAAAACGGCTTATCTTAATGAGAAGACAGAGATCAAATGTTATGATTTTGAAATGAATATTACAAATTTTAAACTTTTACATCTTAATAAAACTGCACTCTTCCCTTTTTCAAATAACTTGTTTCTTTTTACTATTAGAAGACAATTGTTTGTTTTATTTAAGTGTACCAATATCATTATTTTTTGTTATTAATTTTACTTTCCTCTTTTATTAAGAAGCATTATTCTTATCTATTTATTTTCTTTTAATAAGTACATTTTATATAGTTAGGGCTGTCATTTGTATGACTATACCCCCTCATAATCAACTGTTAAAAAATATATATAATATGAGTTATATCAACCATGTAAGGCCTACTAGGCCGATCTGGTATAAAAATAAAATAAATATATATAAAAAAATTAAACTGGATTAAATGAACAGGTTTTTATATTTTCAATTTATTAATTAATTCTTATCCTTGCATAATCTACACTGTTTTGACTTTTTAATTCCTTAATTTAATTATTAATTATTTTTAATTCATAGCCTAGTAATAATTGTTTTTATCAATTATCGCTCTGAATAATCTGGAAAATTAGAGGAACGTAATTTAAAAAAATAACATAATATTGTTAGTTTTTAAACCAATTTCTTGAATAGTAAATATGATAGGGACTAAAGTTAATGAACGTTTACCCTCCTAAAAAGCTTTATAACTTAAATGTGATGGTGGGTAAAACTTGAACCAATTTTGCTGTTGTCAGTTGTTGAGGGACCACAGCCATGTTGGAAACTAGTTAATTAAAGCTTTAACTTAATTTTTAATAAATATTAATCCCTCATAATTTTTTTAAATAATTTATTGGAAACATCATAAGCCTAAATTTTTCCCTCAGTTTCTCAGAAATTCTAATAGCATCAAAAATAACATTATGTGTAAACAACTAAATAAAACATCACAATTCATAACATATTAATTCAGAAGTGCTACTAAAAGATATTACAACATTAATAACCTTGAGGGGACCTAACAGCGAAGAAGAACCTTTTGACTCCATCATAGCGAAATTTAGTCAAGTTATCTTACAACCATTCAAACCTAGCCTCCAACCAAATAACTAAACCAAGTTATATAAGAAAAGAGGACTGAATACTAATTACTACAGAATTATTAGCACTAATATTAACATAAAAATTCAATAATATATATTTTAAAATGTAACATGAATATATCTAATGTTCCATAATTATCAATAGCTATCCTACAAAAAGAGGAAAATTTTAAATAAAAAAAAAATTTTTAAATAGAATCAAACAAAAAATATGCTTACTATTTAAAATGCCTTAAACCAAAGCTTCAACTTCCTATTCACACTAATAAATTAAATTAATTAAATTTTTTAATAAAAATTAAACAGTTGGCTGCTGCAAGAACATCAAAATAGGGTAATATCTGATGGGAGAAATAATGAATAAGCAATAAAAAAAGGTTAATAATCTTTAACTTAGGAAGTGAAAACATCAACAATGTCAACTATTTAGCTTCAATGCATATACAAATATCAAGTTTTCAAGGTCAAAAAAACTAACTTAATTAGAAGTGATCAAATAGAATACTTGATTTATACTGAGTAGTAGTGAATTTATAGTAATTAACATAGAGTAAAAATAAGCTATTGGAGTACAACAACCAACAAAATTTAAAGTGGGTGTTGTGACACTTATGGAAACTAAAAACCAAACATTTAGCATAAAACTACAAAGAAAAGTCATGGAAACAAAACCTAATAAGAAACCACATAAAATTAAGTATAGAACACTTAAAATTCTATGAAATGGTCTTAATCTGATTAGAAACAATCTGAGGGTAAAGGGGGTCAAAAAAAAAAAATTAACTATAAATAAATTCATCCATAAAATATTCATTAAGCAATAAACTACTTTTAAAAACATAGTGATAATAGTAACCTAAGCAATAGTAGATTATAAAATGACTCTAAAAAATGTAAAAACGTGACGCTATTACAGACGCTACTTGGCAACTCCCTAACAATAACTTTTCCGGTAAATTGAGACAAATATACAAAATACCATATACATCATACTACAGTCCGATAAAAACTTAATTTCGTAAGTAAAAAACATAACATTAAAATAAAAAAAGCATGTTAAAAACTTACTTGACGCGCAACTGGACAAGAACGATCTACAACCCGGGTCTTGGCTTGGGAAAATGGCCGAAGATTCGTCACCAAGCGCTTCTTTCAGCTTTCAAAAGCTGCTTGATAGTAAAAACTTTATTCTTATTGATTTGTTTGAAAAATATCATCTATTAATCCATATAACTAAGTTAAGCAAGTACAAATTTCCTAAAAGTTGAAAGTTAATAAAAATGAAATATTTAAACCTTATTTATAGAGATGTATGGAACTTTATATGGGACACATATAAATACATCATATACAATCGACCAGTTTTAATTTCTATGACAACCTTGACAATGAAAATACTGTTTTTGTTTATTTTCTTAATTTATTGTTTAATTTTAATACTAAAAAGATACAGAATTTTTTTTACATTGCATGACTAAGGTCATTGATCCTAAATCTCTCTACTTCAGTCTGCTTCTCTTCATAGCGTCTCTACGTCACATATCACATTATCATTCTTTTCGAGAAAGAAGTTTTTTTATTACTTATCAAAATTATATTTACAAATAAAACTCAATTAGATACGCAATTTTTGATAGAAGCAAAATATAAAAATTTCCTCTCATACTTCATTTTAATTTTTTTTTATTTTAAAATTGTATCTATAGAATTAAAAAATAAAGTTATTTTGTCTTATGTACTAAGATTTATTATAAGAATGCATTCTATCGTTCTATCAAGTAATTTTTATTTCATGTTTAGTTTTCAGTTTACTACCTTGAATTCTATTCTATAATATATTACAATTCATAGAATGAGTACAATATTTCACAAATGAAAAGTTTCTACTTTGATTTTGTGGGAATTCTTATAACATCAATGAAAGTGGTTAGAAGGAGTTGGTTGATATTCTGGATGGGTATTTTGTCTGGTGTACTAGAAAACATAAAAGTGAACAATATATCCACCTCAAGGCTCTATTTACTAATAATTTTACCTATTTTGGACTATACAACATGCCCATTTTGGCTTAAATCATGTCTAGTATAAGTACAAGTAGTATTTCATCATAATTAATAGATGTATATACATCTACTGGGCAGCTTTATCAACAAACTGGAATTTAACCCACTTATTGATCCAAGGTTGTTGTTTTTTTTGTGTCTTATAAGCTATGTTGATGATTGTTTTCATTTCTTAACAAAAACTCCAGGTGAAATCTATATCAAATTGAGATATAAAGAAACACCTCTGAGAGTGAAAATTATTGATGCAGATCATAAAACAAAATTTCATAAAAATACTGGATGGTACCTAATTCCAATTGTGAGCTCAATTATTTAAATGGTTTTTCCCCACCCTTCTCATATTTATTTATTATTAGTTAAAACTAATGATAGTTTATTACTAAAATTCGATTCTATAATTCCTTAGAAGGGTATCTCGTAGAGAGAACAATCGGTTATCTTGTAGAGAGAACAATAATTGTCTAATAAAAATAAAATAAACTGCTTCAAGAAACCAAGCAAAAGTTGTTTTGTTTTTTTTCAAATAAAGTTTATATTTAGTAAGTACCTCTATCATCTCAGAGCACAGCCAACCCACAAATTTCAGACCGAACCAATAGACACAACATATGTTCTACTTGTAACATGTATTGAAAGAAAATATCTTGAGGGTTTCTATGTAGAACTTAGCCTGTGTACAACGTCCGTTCTTACAATTAACATATTATGAGTTGTGCCCCTTTTATTCTGGATCCGCAATATGAATTTGAAAAAATTATTTTTTTTTGAAGAAGGTAGCTAGCTGACCGTAGGAAGATAGTCTGGGTGGCGGTCAATAAAGGTATTGTAACAGGCGAAGAATATTGGTTAACAATAAATAGTTTTCTTTTACTATTTTGATACCTTTATTGACCACCACCCAGTCTATTTTCCTACAATTGAATTTAATGTTTATTTATTCCTATTATAAAATATAAATCTCAATTTTTAGCTTCTGAAAACTAGCATGATTTAAGGTTTATTAAAATTAAACTCTGTGTTTTGTAGAAAGGAGCATTTAAAATAGTCTTCTAAATAAAGTATTCTATTTTTCCTAAAATTCCACATAACATCTTCCTTCATCCACTAATATCTTCAATTTTAACAATATATTTATTTGGTACTGGTAAGTGCTGCCATTGTTCTATTTCTAAAATAGATTTTTGTTGATTCCACGATTTTCTCAGGGTATCACTATTAAATATTTCCGTATTGTTGCGTTAATATACGTTTTCTTTGTATAATGCTTTGATTTCTAAACCATGTGAGATAAACATCTTCCTGGATATAACCTGGAAAGTAGACCCTGCTTTCTACTTTTTTTCATTTCTAATTCAAATTGTTTTTTTTCTGAAAATCTTTCATTCCAACACCCTTCACCATCTTGGATTTACCCTTAAACTTCATGAACTTTCTAAGCAGTGTAATTTTCTGCCATTTTGATCCAATTTTTATTTTTTATTCTTTTTATTTGGAAAAATAATTAAGCAGGATTAGAAATGTAGATCTTTTTAGAGTCATTTAATATTTTTGCCAAATTTCTTGTTTAAAAATGAAGGTTTGGCCAGTTATGACAATCCACAAGTTCATCTGCTTAAAATTAGTGACTTTGTAATGATGCCAGACAGGAGTCAACAAATTATCCCTTTGATTCTCAGAAAACGTTCCGATATGACAAGAAATTCATGGCCTCCTTCCACTGGTGCACTGCAGGAAGCTTGATGAGCAGTTACAAGTGACCTAAAGGAATACATTTTTCTTCAAAGAAACTGTTGCCAATAGTTCTAAGCATTTTAAATGTTTCTAATTTTCTTTTTGGCACCCTATCAATAAATATTTACTTGCAAATTTTAAATTTTTATTAGATCCACAATTAAAATGAAAACAAAAAAGTTAGAAAAGCATTTCATTATTCAGACAATTAAATGACAAAAAAAAAAAAAAAAAAAAGGATAAAAATTATTTATTAAAGTAACAAAACATTTTCTATAGTGATTTCTTCTCCACATTGTTATTATTACTTAGGTTTGTCCTCAAAACTTTTCTTTGGGATTACTCTAGGTGCGACTGAAACAAAAAAATATAGTTAAATTATTTAATATATATAAGGAATAATTAAATTAAAAAACAAATAAATGAAAACTGATTTCAAAGCCTGTAGCGTTGACCAAGAAAAAAACTTTAAACAACTAATTTACTTTAAAAGTCTAATTAAATTTTTAGTGTTAATAGAGCCATAATAAATAAATAATTTAAACGTTTAGGTCATTTTTCTTTTGAGAAATTCTTTTAAAATAAAAAATCTTTATGAATAAAAATGTCTATTTCTATTTGTTTGTTTTATTATTCCAGTAGAAGATTATTAATTTATAAATTATTCATATTTTATACACTTGGCTTAAATTGTTTGCCTATTCTGTTTATTAATTTTTTTATAAAAAATGAATAACTGCAATGTGAACATTCTTTTAAACAATTTTTTCTTATATTCCCCTGGTCAATATTTTTTATTATTCGCCATTTTTAAGAGGGCCGTTGATCCCAAATATTCTGAAATCAACTTAAATTACATTTTCTTTAGATTTGTTCTGTATGGTTGTTCTCATAGAAAGGATATTTTTAAAGATATTTTATATAAGTTAAATACAATAATTTTTTACTTTTTGAGGTAACTGGTCAACGTTTAGTGAGCTCGGTTCCGGTTTCAAATTGTAGCAAATTTTATCGATTACAAAAAAGAAACAGTGAGCTACTCTGATATGCATCTAGTTTAAGAGTTATTTAGTAACAATGAAAAAAAAAATGCTCAAATTTCACTTGAAATATGAAATATTGTCTTTTTTTGATACACACTAATGTTTTAAATAACAAATGAAGGTGTTGCTTATCATTTGATGCATAAAACTAAATATAACTGTTAGTGTCTAAACACAATAGGTTTTTATAGTAAAAATACAAATTATTTTGGTCCTATACTCTCAACATATTTTATAGTCTCTCCTTTGTTTCAGCCTTTAGGCCATTATCAAGGAGATGACTTTGTAAATGATTAGTCATCTTCCCTAAAATAATTTATTACAATGCAGGCTAATTGCCCGAGTCTACAATAAAAATATACACTTATAATATAATATTATTATTCAGTTTAATTGTGTAAAGAAGAATAGTGTTATAAAATTAATATTAATGGATTAAAAATATGTATTTTTATTGTAAACTAAGCAATTAGTCCAAATTGTAATAAACTATTTTAATGAATGTGACAAATTAATTATAAGGTTGTCTAGGAGAGAGGTAATAAAATATGTTGAGAGTATAGAATCAAAAGCATTTGTTTTTTTTATTATAGTTAACCACTCTTTCTTCTCAAACAATTAATGAAAATATATTATTTAAGTAACTAACAATTTTTTATTCCAAAGTCATAGTAATTGTACCCTTATCAACTTTATAATGGTCCTAGGGAGCTCATTTTGGTTTCAAATTGTAGCAAATTTTATTGACTGTAAAAAAGAAAGACAGTATATTCTGTGAAGTGCATTGTTTTAGGATTATTTAGTAGCAATTGAAAAAAAAAGTGCGCTAATTTCGCTTAAAAGTTTTTCTAGTTGTTGCTTAGGTAGACGAAAGCAAACTTTAAAATCGATTTTTTCTCAGATTAGTTCCTAGTAAAGAGTCAAAATTTAGTAAGTAGAACCCAGATAGGAAATTTATGTTGTCTGGCATTGCCAGTTTTGTTTAAATTCCTAACTTTGCTCTAAAATTATTTTGAAGCCATTGTGATAAAAAAAAGCTACGACTCTTGTCAATGTCTAATCATTTGACTTATCATTCTAAATTTAGATTGGAGCACAGAGGAAGAACAGATCACATGTTCCGCTCTTATTTACTGAGAATAAATAAGTCATATAAAACTGAATCAATATAACTTTTGAATATAAAGTTAGATCAAGACATAAAAGTAAAAACTTTCAAACGCTATCTTATCGCTTTGATAGCATTTGATTATACAGGAAGGTTGATAAAACGTCGAATTAAAACACATTTCCTCTAAATAAAATACTTAAGTAATGTAGTATAAAATCATATTTCAGTTTAATTTTAACACTGACATCAATGTTTTGTGCAATTGTAAATTAATGAGTGGAGCCGTATTGTCAGACAAATGGTTTCCTAAACATGAGCTTCGATTTTATTTTTTTAAACAAATAAAAATCAGGGTGGTATTAGATATACGAGCGGCGACTTAGCTTTTACAATGAAACGTCTGACACAAAAATATATTTTTTACTTACTGTTTAGAGATATATATTTTACTATACTTTATATATATTACATTTATACTATATATTATACTATACTATATATATTACAGATATATATTTTACTATACTACAAATATATTTTTTTACTTACTGTTTCGCATTGCAGCGTATAAGATAGGCATGTAAGGTTGTAGGGCTTAGTAACGAGCGGATCCCTAAAATGTTAATAAACACTGAACCGTCGGGTAATTGTCCGAGGGGTAGACCGAAACGTAGATGGAAAGATTGTGTTAAAACGGATTTAGTGGAATTGGGTTTGGAGGGGCATCACTGGAAGGATGTATGCAGAGAGCGTTTGGTATCAGCATCGAACCTTCGGGTTCGTTAAGCCTTAATTATTATTATTATCCGGTTTTTCTCGCCATTGCGGGTTGAATATCCGAGGTGGGGGACCTAGAAGTCCAACCACCTTAATATTTTATTTTTTTTCATATATTTAAAAATGTTCGCACTATTACGTGTAGTGTCCAAGTGAACTGACTGTTGAGCCTCTCTTAGCACGTCTATAGGCACCCCCAGACCATTTATGCCTGCCACTGTTGATTTTGGTATGAGACCATTCGTTGATATTATGAATGGAGTAGTGGTAACACCTTCCAATTTATATATTTCTTTCAATTCTATCGCCAATTCCTGGTATTTCCTCAGTTTTTCTCCCACAGTGGAGTTTATATTATTATTGTTGGGGATCCCAACATCAATAAGTTCCGCTTTCTTTTTTCTTAGGTCTATGAGGAGGATGTCTGGCTTATTATGGCGTACTGTATGGTCTGTTATAATTGATTCATCCCAATATAGCCTGAGAAAACCTTTTTGGAGGAGTTTATTTGGGTGGTACTTGTAATAAGGGCTCTTATTTTCAATTAACTTGAACGTCACAGCCAGAGCCTGATGCAAAATGTTGGCCACATTGTTGTGCCTCTGCAGACATTCAGTACCAGCCAGCACTCCACATCCACCAGTGATATGTTGGATTGATTCGAGCGTTTCTGAGTATAATCGACACTTATCTGGTGTTGTTGCGTCTTTTAACACATGCTTCCTATATGATCTCGTGCCAATCACTTGATCTTGAATAGCAACCAAAAATCCCACAAATTATTATTATTATTACTGTTTACATTTTCTTAATTACTGTGATTATTTTGTGACCACCCTGATATTTTTGGGACAATCTGTAGGACGGCTCTAGTAAGAAAAAGTAATCATAGGACACATTGCTACTATCTTTGTAATACGTTTAATTAATCATATATACCGGATACGGTTCCCTAACTTATGCTTTTTCTTTCCGAATATTTTATATAATACTTTATTTTCGAAAACTTTAAGGTGCTGTTCTTCTGTCAGTGTAATGGGCAACGTTTCGTATCCTTAAAGAACAGTAGGAAGAATACCAAATTTTCTAAATTTTAACTTTTAAGTTTTTGACCAGAAGGCACGAGCTAAGCAATTTCGAGATTGAAAAATAATAAGCATTTCCCGCTTTTAACCTCGATTTTATTTCCTCATCAATTTTGTTTTTTCTAGTTACTTTATTTACTAAAAAAAAATTAAAATTATCTCATTCATTATAAATACTTATATGTATGCAACAAATTTACACTTCAGTGTAAATTAAAAAAAAAAAAACTTGTAAAATTGTTAATTTAAGAATTTTATCAATAAGTGTAAATCTGGTTCTGTCAGAGGTTGATTGAGAGAAAAAACTCGTATTCTATAAATTAATAAAGCTATTAGTAAATTAAATAAAATTAATAAATCAAGTTTTTATTAAATAAAGTTACAAGTTGTTGATACCGTTGGCATCTCATCCACTCCATTGAAAAGTTTTAGATTTCACAACTGAAGGAAGGATATCTCAAAGAGGTGTTTTTATGAATTTATTTTGTTATGACTTTATATCAATAAATTAAATTATCTTGGTAGACTTGTTATATAATACAATTTATAATTTTTATTATTAATTCGTTTGCAATCAATTTTTTTTTACCCCCTTCCTGATCAATTCTGACTTACAAAGAAATTTACTAAGTACTACCTTATTAACCACAGTAAGGGGTCAAATTTTCATTTTGTGGGACCGCGAGATAATATTAGGTCCCCCAGGCCGGATTCAAATCGGGGCCGCTGCAGTTCCAAGGCTGCAAAGACCTACGCCTCAACTCCGTCAGCTACAGACGGTGCTGCTAGCGATCAATTAACTTATTATTTTGATGAAACATAAATTTTATTTAGAAGGAATGGGTATTTACATTTAGTGTCGTAGGCTCTTAGTCGATCTCCCCATTTTTGCAATAATTCGAAAACTACGCCATTAGTCCAACCAAAGCCTTCTTGAGCGTCATATTCACCGCCATCACCAGTTCTTCCAACTAGTAATGAGTCGTACTACAAAATCATAGTAAAAAGTTGTTATTTATGAAGACATTTGATCCATTAATTGCTCTACTCTGCTCTTACTTAAAAGTAATTAGTTATTATTTTAAGATATATAGAACATAAAAATAAATATCATGAAGATTTGGACAGAGAAAGAATGAGAAAGAGAAGTGTAGTTAAGATAGAAACAAAACAAGTTAAATGCATCTTATTTTTATCTCGTAATTCGTCAATAGAAAACTTGATATGCGTCATACCTATAAAGGTTATCGAGGAGTTTGATTAAGAAGCCACTGTGTATTTTAATTTGTGGATGGCCATATACTATACTTGTCTATTAATTTGCACAATGTGTAAATTTAACATTTATTGAGGAGGTTGGTGGCAAAAAAAATCCAAAAAGCAATTTCTTGACAATTTTGACCGGATTTCCCAACTCAGGTGAAGTTCAAGAGTTAGGGAATGAGTAACCTCCCCCTGACAATTTTTCGAAAATATACTAGGTTTTATCCATTCGTTATCTTTTAGTAGTTATAAAAAACATCCATTTGGCCTCAACACTTTTTTATTATTTTTACATTCCAACGTTTCGGCCATTTTCAAGGATCTCATTACAAGCCAAATGGGTTATGAACATAATTGGAAGCCATATTACATTCGTCAAATTAGTCATTAACACATTAATACATTAGTAATTGCGGTTGGACGATTTTATTTAAAACTTATGCACATTTTTAAATAGAGAATACTTAAAAGTGCTTCGTTATATGACAATGTAGTATTTATTTTAAATCTGCTAATATTACAAAAGACTGATCTACATGACTATTATAAGGCCTATCTGTACATACGGAGTTGAGCTTTGGGGCTCCACAATCTTTACTCAAAGAGATAAATTTACTCAAAAGAGCTTATAAAATTATTTAAATAAGTACATTTTCTAAAAAGGTTCAGGGGGAGGTTACTCATTGCATGACTTGAACTTCACCTGAGTTGTGAAATCCGGTCAGAATTGTTAAGAAATTGGATTTTGCCACCTCAATAAATTGTTATATTAAATTTACACATTGTGCAAATTAATAGACAAGTATATTATATGGCCATCAGCAAATATTTTTAATCTACCTTCCAGATAACCATTATAGATATGACGCATATCAAGTTTTCTTCGGACGAATTACGTGATAAAAATAAGATTGCATTTAACTTGTATTTTTTTTATCTTAACTGCACCTCTCTTTCTCATTCTTTCTACTAAACAAATCCACCTCAAACAAAAATTAGCATTCGTTATCTTTGCAGCGTTAACTGTTGTATTCTTGGTAGTAATAAAATTTATATTTCTTATTCCCACCTCTAGAAATTCTGAAATTCGAATTTTTTAGGAACAGCAAAATAAAATTTAAAAAAAAATTGCCTTTCCTTATCTTCAATTTATTTTTTTTAATCACTAAAATAGCGCTAACTTCAATACGATCCCACCAATTAACATCAAGTTGTCGCACTGCTCTAGAATTTGTTTTCGATGTACCACTATTCAAGCAAAGTAGAGATATGTAACTGAACATAGCATTAACTTTAAGATTGAATTTACCTTTTCAAACATTACACCTAACTCCTTGAACCCTTTGTAATTAGAGTGAATATATTTATCTGCAAAGTAGAAAGCCACTTCTGAGGCCTCGTAGGTGCCTATTCTGTCAAGACCCTGGATTAAAAATGCTTGTAATGGAGGCCAGGCGTTGGGGAAGTCCCATTGCTCTCCGGAGTATTCGGTAGAACTCGGAAATCCACCTGAGAAATATAGCATATTGTTATTGAGTTCATAATAGAGAAAAAACTTTATTCAATAACAACAAAGATATGCTGCCCAACTTCATTGAGTTGAGTTGTAATCTAATCAGACTTTATTTTTTTTTTTTAATTTTACAATATGTAGGCGTAACAAGTAAACAATATCAAGTATTATATTTTCTGTTATCTTTGTCACGTCCTGGATATCGACCCCCAGTTCCTCCATGAAGCTCCACGAAATAAAAAAAAAAAATGAACGCTCTGAGTATAAGCACTAAGAGGAAAAAAAACTCATTATGTTGATAGATTCAAGTTTTGCTTTTAAAAAATGTTGGAAGAGACACCAGAATTCGAGTGTTTTCAGAAAGTCTCATACAGTCTCGTTATATTGGAGATACAGGAGTTTAATGGAGGAGACACGCTTGTTGAGACGCAATAAGACGGGGCCTATTCCTTTCGTAGGCATGGCTTCAGGTACGCCATATTTGACAGTTGATAGTGGAAAGTTGCTGCCGCACACCGTATACCAGAAATGGCTAGGCAGGAGGATTACAAAAATAAAATGTTTGGAGTTACTCAAAGCGTTCTCAAATTGTATTGTTTTTTTACTACTAATTCTCTATCAGTTTTTGGTTGTGAAGTTTAAATATTCTAAAAAATAAAGTTTATTTATTTATTTTTTTAATAAACAACTTTCTCTATTATATCAGATAAATTATTCTTTTGCATCAAACTTTATATTTTAATGTTTTCCATAAAGGAAATTAATATTTTATTATCGGTTCCTAAAATCATCAATAGTTTTTTTTAAAATGCTGAAGTGAAGAAAACTTCCAGTTAGAATATATTACTATTCTATATTTTTTACTTTTACAACCCATAAAGAAGGAAGAAAAAACCAGGTATAATTGATATGTCCAAAGAGGTAATGGCTAAAATAGAACATTGGTTTGTGGTACGGAGATGAATGAATGCACCACTAATGAAGGACAGTAATTTAAATAATGTAGTTGTAAACAATTTTTAAACTATATGTATGTATGTAAATGACAAAATTTCACAATGGAAATTGATAAAATTGACAGATATGAGGTAAATTTATACAAGAATTTTAATTGTATACAACATTTAACATATAGATAAAAATTGTTGATGATTTAATTATTTGTTACAATTTTAGTATACAATTGTACATGAGTATGGAGTGAATTCCGAAATGTACACGTACAAAATAAAGAATAGTAAAACATTCTAATTGGAAGTTTTCTTCACCTCAGCATTTTAAAAAATTATTATAATTAATTTCCTAGAAAAGAAAATGAAGAACATCAATAGAATTTACCAAGTTAATTAAACTTTATAATTACTCCTTATTTTTAGTACAGTAAATAAATTTTGAAATCCTTAATATTCAGATCGAAATCTGAACAGAATAGAGTAAGAAGTACGCATTTCTTAAGAACGGCTTCTTGGTTTTCGTTATAAGTATACCAAATTACTGGAAATAAGATTTACTACAACTTCTATTCTCTTCATATTTGTGATTAAATGAACGGTTTTGCTGATAATTTGTTTAATGTGTAGAAATCCCTATTAACTTTAACGTGAAGTTGCCTTCAAAGGGCGTGGCCTAATCCCCACTCAGCGTCATTTTTTCTTAGAAGGAGAGAAGGGTTATGGTACCCCCTGGTCAGTCCGGTTATAGCCTTGATGTTTGTCTGTGGAGATACAAAACGAGGTTGTTATGAAACATATTAACAGTGAGGTTTTGGTAAGAAAAAAAAATCCATTCAACAAAAAATATTGTAAACAGTATATTGGATTTACGTGAAGTGAAACTTCTTTATAAACGTTCTACAAGTCAATTTCGTGACGCGTTGAAACAGAAGTGGTTGGAGAGGGGGGAGGCAATGCTGGTCAATTCTAACATGAAAACAAATATATTGTAATAGGAGGGTATGAGCTTACAGTAAAATATTAATCCCGTCAGTACATGTTCGATTTTGTGATTTCATATCTCCTGTCACAATATAAATATTTTCCTGCTAGAATTGACTTAAGAAATGGCTGCTTTATTGTAATTATTATTAGTATTCTAGAACTAATATTTCTACCTTAAGGTGTAAGAGGGATCACATGGTCATTATTAAGGCATTACTTCATTTTTAAAAATTTTTATAAAGTATAAAAACAGATTCACCTGTGTAACGATCTAAATTGTATTTAACCATATAATTAATGATATTATTCGTTATCTTTTGTGGATGAAATGTGTAAGATTTCGTCCAAAGAGGAGCGAAGTTTGACATATAAAAGTAATCTCTGGATATATCGTTTTTCAAATCGTAATCTTGCCATATCCCATCTTCTTCATCCCATAAAACCTAAAATTAAATAATAAAAAATATCTTGTATTTTTAAATTATATAAATAATAGGTTTATGCTCTCACATTTTCAATTGCAGTCAATAGTTCTGTTGCCATGATCTTGTACTTCCTAGCCATACCTTTATTTCTCAGTTTTTCGTACCAGATATGAAGCAATGAAAAATTTTTATGCATAAAGGCATTTAAGTCTACGGGGACGATCTGGTGAGTTTGCATGTTGCTCAAATTTCCTGAAATAATCTTAAATGTTTAAAGATAAGAAGTAAAAATCGCTACTCTATAATTTTTTATCAAAATAATAATTTTTAAATGGATGATAGAAGTTTAATGATGAAGAAAACATTAGGAAAGTGGGACCGTTAGAAAAGGTTAAAAAATATACCTACGACGACTAGGCGTCCTTTTTTTTTACATGACTGTTTTTTTTAACTCATTGTCTTTAGCACCCTTGGAGGGGCCACTAAGTGTACAATTTTTTTTAAAACATAATTTAAAATCCAGTACCTTAAAAAACAAAACAATTTGTTGCTATACGCGCATCAAATAATTTCACTTAGCGCCTATTTTGAGTTGAAATCAATCCTCGTTCGTTTTAAAACAAATATTTCTTTATTTTTATGTTTCTCCGAATTAAAATTGTCACCTGTTTTATTTTTCAATCCTGATGAGGGACGAAACTTCAGGTCGAAACGTCGGCACAAATAAATATGTCTTTCTAAAATAGATCTTTTTTTTTTTTGCTATTCACTAATCACTATGATGTAGCTAGTTTTAGAAGACAATAGGGGTATTCATGATGTGTGATGTGTTAAATGTAAAATGTTTCACCATGTTAAATGTTATAAGTATAGGATTGGGAGCAGCTCTATTTAAAGCAGTCATGTTAAATGAATAAGAGCTCCTAGCGTATTTTCTGAGCAACCTGTTTTATAACCTTCCCTTCCCAAACTCCTTGTTAATGTTTACTAAGTTTTCATTAAAGTAATTTATTACAACTTGCCTCAATTGAGTAAAAAGTAGAAGTTGTGTAAAATTTTGGCCATTGGGTGTCTTGTTGATCTTCTAAATTGTGAGGAAGAGAATCAAGATAAGCTAATTGACAACTGTCATTACATAATATTATTGTCATCCATTGCTTTATTGGTTTTAAAAAAAATCAAAACACAAACTACGAGCAAGTAACCTAACATGACTACAAACAAAATAGTGACGAGCTCAGCTTGAATGTTGACGTCATTCTCCATTTAGCAGACCAATTAGCAGACTCTCAACGATGTTATATCGTTTTAATATTCTAAAATGAATACGCCTATTTTATTGATATACAATTAATTGATAAGTTAGTGTTACCTTTATTTTCACCGTTAAGAATAAACCATCTAGTCGAAAAATCCCAACCGGATTCCGCGGCTGTTTTTATTGACGTGTAGCGTTCTTGTTTTTTTTTCGCGTCCTGTGCCATAATTGCAGAATGAACGTCTTCTCTGCGATATTAATTTTACAATATCAATTAAAGTATATTTTTTCCTTACGATTACAAGTAAAGTTAATACTTAATGATTTAATCCACTTATATATAAATATTTAAAAAAATATCGTATTAACCTGTATGATTCCGGACGCGGTCCAGGATCTGCGGCGTAATACCTGTACAGTACGTAATGGACTCCATGTTTCATGATACGGACTGTTCTCGTTCTCGTCCAAAAATCCATTTCTTTATCTAACAACTAAAAAAAAAATTAATTTTAATTATTATAAAAATATCAAAGTTATAATGGATTCGACAGGACTAGGAAGGCAGGAGTTTACATAAAAGAATTAGGCATAGAACTAAGCTTCCCACTAGGCAACCACTCGATTGTCTTTCAGCAGAAGTTTTTGCCATCTTTTCAGCAACTTTATGCCCTGAAGTCACTAGATGTGATAGGACTAGCATCACCATCTTTTCAGATAGTCTGCCTGCCCTTCAAGCCTTGTAGTCACCTAGAGTCACCTCTAATTTGGTAAGAGAGTGTAAACGAGCCTTAGAATCGTTAGCGTGCTTAAAGAAGCTTCAGCTTGAGTGGGTCCCAGGACACAAGAGAATGAAAAAGCTAATCAGCTTTCTAGGGGCTGAGCACCCTCCTATAGGGCCAGAACCATTCCTAAAAGGTATCAGAGAAAAATAGTTCTTGACTGGACATGGAATGGAAGTGGAGGGACTGTATAGGGCTGAGACAGGCCATGATTTGAACAACTGTCTTACTTCTAAAACTAAGTGGCTGCTAGGCCTAAACAGAAACGAACTCTGATTACTAATAGGAGTTCTTACAGGTCACTGCAGACTTAAAGACATCTTAAGATATGTGGAGTAGTCCATGATGAAACCTGCTGCTTATGCGGACAGGCCCAAGAGACTGCCTTACATTACTTAGCAGATTGTGGTAGGTATGCGTCACTAAGATACAGGCTTTTAGGCTCTGATAGAATTACAGGAAAAGAGGCTTCCTCTATAGATTTGGAGCCCCTTTTGAATTTCATTAGAAAGTCAAAAAGGTTCGACACACAGGAATAAGATATATTAAAGAGCCATTCCATTGGGTTGTCTTAGGGATGGCAAAAGGACCAATAGGCCCACTTGGCGGACTTGATCCCCCCACCATTACCGGTACCAGTACCAAGTTATAAGTTTCGTGTGTTTTTTTGCGAGGTATAGCAGATAAATAATGAGACTGACAACACTGCAAGCGATCTGGTAACCCTGCACTGGTGTCCTTGATAAAGCACGTGTATCTTTACCCAGACGTGGCTCAGTGCGAGATTCAACTCCTTCGATTTTTTTGTGACTGCTATTAGCGAAGTTGTGTTTTGGTTTTGCAGCACGTAAAATGGAAAAGCGGAATTTTGAGCAACGTTGTGAAATGAAAGTTTGTTTTAAGCTTGGAGAATCGGAAAGTGCAATGTTTGAAAAGTTAAAAAGAGGCTTATGGGAAACATTCTTTATCCCGAGCTCAAGCTTTTGGGTGTCACAAATCGTTTTTGAAGGGTAGAGGACACGTTTTAGATGAACATCGATCAGAGTGGCCTTTAACTTCTAAAACCGACGAAAACATCGAACGTGAGAACACTAGTGAGATTAGACCGTCGTTTAACATTAAGAATGTTGAGTGAACTCGTAAATTTGAACAGATTTGCCGTTCATCAAATTTTGCCTGAATATTTGCACATGCGAAAGGTCTGTGCTAGAATCGTTTCGAAAAACCTCACAATTCAGCATAGCATGAAAAAAAAAATTGTTTTTGATCTTCTTGACAAAATCGCTAATGAGCAAGATTTCTTAAGTCATGTGATCGCATGGGATGGGGATAATGGTGATTTTTTCATTAGACCCCGAGACGAAGAGGCAAAGTCTGCTCGACCAAAGAAAGCTCGAATGAACAAATCAATGCTGTTTTTCTGTATTTCGACAGAAGGGGAATTGTCTACAAATAATTAGTCCTCCAGGATAAACTTTTAACCAAGTTTTTTTATAAAGACGTCCTTGAAAGGCTCAGAAAAAGGGTCATTTGCGTGAGACCAGACAAATGGATGCGCCATCATGACAACGCCCCATGTAACACTGCCCTCTCCATAACAGAGTTTTTGACCTCACAAGGCATTTCTGCGGTTATCTAGCCCTCCTATTCATGTGATCTCAGTCCCTGTGACTTTTTCCTTTTCCCTTAACTGAAAAATGTCCTCAAAGGACGTCATTTCGGGACTTTAGAAAACATCCAAAAGATATATATATATATGGTCAACTATTGACTCATGATAATTTCAAGTTTTATTTGTTATAAATTGATAAGTAATGCAGGCTTACGTTTATGTTCGACGCAATGAAATCAAAATCAAAAGAATATTTGTAATAGGATTCAACCATCTGAGTGAGCAATGGTGGTTGGGTTCTTTCTTCATAATATATACGTCCGCCATTGGGGACATGACCAATGGTAGCAACAAGATGCAGAAGGTTTTCAACCATTCCTATCACATACACATATTTATGTACATATTCAATAATTTGTTTTATGAGTTGATGACTATCTCGTCTAATAACTAGTTTAATAATTAATTTTCGCTTATACATTACGTAACATATGGCATTGTTTAAATGTTTCATTTATGTGTATATATATATATTCACGGTCAATTATTGAGTTCCTAGCAGCACTATCACGGTCATATCTATGAACGTTCCTAAGGAAGGGCTTTCTAAATACTTATTTTATTTGTTAAAGAACATGACTTCTTGTTCAAATAATTCAAAACATTCACAAAACATGTCTCCATGTGAGTCGTTTCCTGCACTTCATAATAAAGCTTGCATTTTAAACGAATAATTACTCTTATTATAATAAATATAGGCTATCTGATGTCCGATACATAAATTATGGTATCTGATATCAGATACATAATAATCACAATAGTAGAGATATCATTTCAGGAATAGAGTACATGTTGGCAACGGATAATAAAATAAATATATATTATTCTCTTTTTCGATACTCGATATTGAGAATGCTCTCTACATTAACATAAGGAGCTGAATATGATATATATTGCTACAGGTACCTTTAGGATGGTGTAGGCTGTTAAATATATATTGTGTACAAGTACTGCAGATTTCTTCATCTTGTATAATGTAAGATTTATTTTGCAGATATGTATTTATGGCCTATGGGTTCGAGATTCTTAAATGGCTGACAACTCGTGTTTTGTGCATACAAGTATTAAAAATTAAATACTCTTCAGGAGAAAAATCTAGGCGGCTGAGATTTTTGAATTTAGAGTTCTATTGATGTCTAGGGACCTTTAGTTTTCTTTGACAGAATTATTGTTTTTTAAAAGCACCTTTTATTTATAGAAATTCCTTAGGGTAATCCTTAAAATTAATTTTTTAAGGAAAGCAATTGGTACATTTAAATAAAACCTGCAATGAGTTCTTCCTTAGGAATGTTCATAAATACCTTGAAGAAAGGAGTGTAATGGAAAGAATAAACTGCCAGGAAAAGTGAAAAAGATGGACTTGTGTGGAACATGGCCGCGTCAGAGGAGTACGGACCCATTTACTAGGTGTATTCTCTCTGTATTTACATTAGCAGTTGTTGGGCTGTTCTAATCTTCCGCAGGAACTTCTTGATTAAACAGCTCAATGAATTTATTTTGTTGATGTACAAATTAATTCATATAAATTCCTATTTTCTTCAAAGTCAACTTGGGCAAGGTGGGCGTGTTCTGCTCCCCTCGCTTTGGCTTCACTTTCTCTTTGAAGGATAGTAACGGCCATCAATGTTGTTCGTGCTATCTCGTAAAGTCAGTAAGTTATTTCTCATTTCTTATTTTCACTTTTCCTTCCTTTGTTACCAATCATCTATATCCTTCCTTTTTTTATCCTTCCAAATGTTCTTTGATGCTAACATACGCTTAACACCACATTTTTATTAGTTATGATTATGTTCTTTTTGAGTATTTAACTTAAATTTTGTTATTGTTAAACATCTATACATTTTAACTTATTTTTTTTCTTTCATTAGTTTTTATCTACTTATACATATTTTTCATATCAAATATTTTTTTTAATATTTTCAAGTATGCTAGGGCTGATTTTAAATTCTAACTTACAAATTAAACTGTTGTAATCACGGTTATAGTACACATTTGATTGATGTAATAAGCCTAAGCTCTTTTAGGTTTTGTAGTTTAACTGCATTATTTCTTTGATTCATTTTTTTAGACTTCCAGGGAAAAGTATGATATCAGCGATATCATAGTGATGACTGTCCATAGTGTCCAGTGTTATCGAAACATTGCCCACAATTTATTTCTTTTTTCGGTTTTTGTATGGACTGTATTACTGGGAATGTTTTGGAATACTCTACGAATTTTTGAAGCACTATAAATTGATTTTTTAGAATATGTAAATACTATGGTTTAAAACTACCTTGTAATAATACAAAAAAGTCTATCAAAAGGCTTGGTTAGATTATCAACAAACTTTGCTGATTAGTTTATCTTATTGAGGAAAAACGGCTGAAGAATACCCGAGAACAAAACTTATTTACTGACGAAAAAATAAAATAAATACCCCGAGCTGTTCTTATCATGTCGCATATAAGAAGGCCATTTATTATCCAATATGTGTCCCAATAATATAATTCACTAAATCTCCCACCTGGTACAACGAATCTGAAACAGGAACATAATGACACTCTCAATATGACTAGTTTTTTTAATATTTTTTACTTCAATTATATTTAAATTTTCTTTGTATTCATGTAGGATATGAAAACAATTTTTGTCCTCTTAATCGAAAATGTCCACTTATATTTTATGTTTTAGACATCAAATAAGCAATTTAGTCCCCGAGCCTGACTATTGTTAAATGCGTGTGACCGATATAACATCTGGACTATTTTCAAGGTGATTCTGTAAGATTAGATGATGGTACTCTATAACAGAAGGCATCGTCAATGCGTGTTTATACAGGTTAGGTAGCTGGTAAAGAGATGCATTGACAGGATAGAAACATAACTCCGTAAGGAACGAGCCTAGCGGTCGTGAAGATGGTAGCTCTACGGGAACTAGCTGTAGTTCTTTGCAGGAAGAAAACTTCGCTCTGCAGGGAACTAGCCTGCAGTCCTGAATGGTAATAGTAAGTCCAACAGCAACTAGCTGTATATGCTTACGAAAGGAATAAAAGATATAGGATAGAGAAGGTGATTAGTAGGAATTAGCTTGATATAAGAACATATCAGGTATATAAAAAAATGGAAGAATAATCCGAATTTAAATGTCTATCTGCTATTTTCCAAGAGATAGCAGTAATTTGGAAACTCTGGGGTAATCAATCTGCTATGAATGCACAGGTCTGTAAGAAATTACTTCACTCTGAGTCATTATACTATTTTGTTTACGTTTATTTATTAAAATATATATTTACATTGTTTATATAGAACATTGCACTATTTAATTAATGAATCAACATTTTTACAAACATGGTTAGTGCTATCTGGCGGGGATTGAGAAAGGTGTTGTTTCTTTTGCTCGCTCATAGGTAACGTCGCTACACTATTGATCTGAATTTAATAACATATTCAAGTATTGGGTGGTTTGGTAGTGATAGGAAAGCAAAAATATTTAGATTCAATTCTTCTTCTTTCTCTCAGTATTTGTGTCATTACACAATCTCTTCATTTGGGCGAGGATTTTTCCTCAACTTTCTCATGTCCTAGGTACAAAATCCTACAGAAATCGTGGACGTCTTCATTACATTTCTAGGTTCGTATTCCTCACCCAGGTGTGAGACTTGACAGTACCACTTGAACTATTTCTTTTCAAGGGAAGTCTTACCAGATACTTGGAGCTAATTCCTTATTGTCTAATTTTGCACGCGGTCTCTTCTCGTTTTACCGAAAATTCTGCATAAGGTTAGCCATGCTCATACTGTTTTCGATTTCTGTCTATTTTACCAGACCTGTTGATGATGGTTCCTAGGTAGGGAAAGGGATCTAAAACTACAAGAACCTCACCGCCACAAACAAAATCCACATTTTCGTGTGCTTATCTTCTATCTGGACACAACAAGCACTTTCCTTTTAGTAATATTTATTTTCTATTCTTTTTGATAAAGCCTCTCTCTCCATTCAACAATTTCATCAGCGCATAGACCAGTATTTCCCAAAGTGGGCATCACCGCTTTCTAGTGGGTGCTGCAGCGATTCTGGGAGTAGTAATGGCCACACGTGCATTTGGGGAGCAATGAATAACTATAAGTTGTCACGGTCAACAGTATTACTGCTGACGAAAATAGAGCCGAGGATTAATAAATTGGTAGCAGTACATCAGGTTCATCCTTCTCATTAAGATGATTTCGATTATTTTAACTTTTTTGTATTACATTCAATTCTAAGTTCAATAAATAGTTTCATAATTTCCAAATTCAATGTTTCTAATTTAAACCTTTCTTTGACATATTTTACGAAAAAGGTACAAACATTAATACATATATATTTCCTATTAATTGCTATAAAAATTTTAAAAAAAATAAATATCCTGGGGGCGCTAAATAATATTTTTCCTGGAAAGGGGGCAGTAAGACAAAAACGTTTGGAAACCACTAGCATAGAACGTTCGGTAATAGGACAGGACGCGTGTTACCCGTTAGGTACAACTATAGAAGAAAGTTTAACAACCATTACCATGTGAAGTATACAGTACCCGTTTGGTACAACTATAGAAGAAATTTCAACCATTACCATGTGAAGTATACATTACCCGTTCGGTACAACTATAGAAGAAAACAACTCTGGGCTCTTTACTACTTCTGATGTATGTTTTCTTGTGAGGTTTTTCCAAATACTGTTCAGTTCTGACGCCCAATTCCTCAAATGAACATCGGCAATGTCTTTCAAAATGCTCGGGTAGGGCACCCAATCGGGTGGCTCGTAGTTCTGAAATATTTATCCAACCAAGTTACGAAAATCACTTTAAAAAATTCATGATAAGATCCTTAGGAATATCATGTAGGACTGTACAGAATTATTTATTAACTGAAACTTATTAAAGTTTTATTCCAAATATAATATTAATATGTGAACTAGAATATTTATCACTCATTCAAAAAATATAATTTACCGAAAAAATAAGTCAAAGGATGGCATAATCACAAAAAAATTGGTTTTCTATTTCATGTATGTATTATATAGTAATAAACTTTATTGCTCCTCATAAAATAGAAAACATAATCACTTTATATAATAACTACATAGCCTTGAGATACTGTTTGACAACACATGTTCAATCCTATATATCTCAGTCACATTTCACCATAAAGTATCAAATCACAGAGTATTTTTAAACATTTTAATTAATAATAGAATAAACAATTATAAATTACCTAATAAGGATTTTTAAAAAACATACCTCTAATTCGTTCGCAACCTCAAAGTTGGAATCTACGAAGCCACGGATAAGTTCCCGTTCTGGTATCCCTTCACTTTCATCATAAAACCTCTCAAAATTTTCTAAAATCTGAAATAGATTAGGTATCGATGTAATCCCAAAAGATTTTTTAAAAATTTACTTATCTAAAAGTTACAGGGAGTTAGAGGTGGCGCCCACTATGAAAGTTGGAAATTATTTTCTCTTGAACACTTTATATTTTATATAAATACAACAGTCACTTTTATTATTTTGGCCTTAATTCAAAAAGCAAGTCGTATTACAAAATGTATACTATTTAAACTACATTTTTTGGGCCGCTATTTTCTATTAAATGTATAGAATTGACCTTCTTGAGGTCACAGAGCACTCCTTGAGGTCGTGGTGCAGAATGGCGTCTACGACTTTCTTTGTCTTCTAACAGGAAATTTCCACAATGAAACTTCTGAAAACAACACTGGAATGTACTCATTAATGGTCCCTAATCCCCTGGAATATCAGTAAACGATCGATAGTATTATCAAATTTCGTGGGGGGAAGGGATTAAGGGATTAAATTTCGTAGTGGAGATAAGAAAAAAGTAATACACATTAATTTAGAGAATAATTGATATCTTCTTGTAAAAAACTTCAAAATCCAGATTCCTCTAACACCAAAGTTGTGAAGAGCTAATAAATGTGATCTTACCATAGCTGCAGGGTATTTCATTTTCTTGTCTACAAAAGTTTTAGAATCTTGATATAAAGCTGCCATTTGTACTACATCCAGAAGGTGTCCCCGACAAAATACGTCACTGAAATAATTCAATGAATCTATAATTTCATTCATAATGATGAGTTATTGTTGACCCTAGATTATATATGAGAAGTTGGCTGGGAGAGCGCTGATCGCACCCCCAACCAACTTTTCGATACATAATTTATTGAATTTCAACAAACATTATGCATTGAAATGGAAAATGTATAGCTTTAAGTATTGCAATAATAAACTTTATATTTTTATAAATAATTATTTATTTGTTTCCACAATAGAATTGATTTTTATTTCTTAAACACAATTTAAAATACCTTTCACACTGCTTGATGAATGATGAACTTCAATGGAATGAATATCTTTACTCAAGTTCTATAATATATATCCAGTGAGGTAAGAAATTATATCAATGTATAACGAAAATTGAAATTTAAAAAAATAGACAGAAAAGGATTATTACTATCTAGTTGCTTGGTACATTAGTTTTTTCAAAACTTGTCCCCTATGATCTCCTCTGGGGCTATTCCACGATTCTGGAGTGTTTTCTCCCTTCACGTTCTGAATACATGTCATACTCAATTCTTTATTACCAAGCAATTTCTTAAAAGTAGGCATAAGATGTGATTTACAACGATGCATGGTTTCTATTAGAAACAATTAGTTTTCTGCTTTATTTCGTTTATTGAATAATTCATTTAATTACTTTAAAACACCTGTACTTAACATATTTCATTTTATAATCTTTCAACAATTCTTGAATATTGATGCCCTAAATTATTGCGGTAGTTTTAAAAAAAAAATTACCAAATGAATCCTTTTTATGTCTGTCATTAGGAAAGTAGCGAATCCGGCTACTTCAGAGCGTAAACATTTCCAAAGAAGTATGAAAAATGCACATTCGCAACATTTACGTAGATGTGTAAATATATATAGATTATATCTCCTTGGAAAAGTAAATAATGAATGGCCATGTATGATTTTTTATCATTTGGATCACTGTCTATTTGGTTAAAAAAATAATTTAAAATGAATATAATCCGAGCTTACATAATAGAGATTTAACAGAAATTGATTTCGATGTGGTTTTTAGAAATGGTAATCAAAGGTTTTCAGACAAAAAAAAAGAAGAGATTTTTCTTTTTAGAAGAAAGTATAGTTTTTAAATTATATATTACGAATAGGGATGTAAAGAACGTAATAAAAGAAAATGTCATATCCATTTGAAGGACACACTACTAATGATATTTTTTTTTAGTATCACCCCTATGTATCAACTGAAAAAATTATATGAGAAATGGGTGCGGTCAGTAAATAACAGAAATAAGTTTTAAAAAGCTTATTTAATAGTGCCAACGTTTCAGCCAGAATTTCCAGCCTTCATCAGGGCTACTTATAGATCAGAAATCCAAGTCAATTTTCTGACTCCAACCATCTTCTGATATACCTATATTATACAGGGTCAATTAACTTCTCATCGATATAAAAAATTGTAATATAAACCTACTTAAAAATAAAATCTGAATATTTTTTTCTAAATGAAATGTCTTTAAAAATGGGATAGAAGCTGATTCTCTCACTTCCATACCTTACACATCATGTGGTGCCATACATCAAATTTTTCAATAAATTAGGATTATCTATTTTTCATGTTATTGTTTCTTCCATTAACTAGTTGGTTAAACTTATGTAAAATTATGAAAAAGGCATGACTATTGATTTAATACAGAAGTAGATGCCTTTTGGGGATATATGCTATAATATCAGAAACTATCCTAGTGTAGAAGTTTCGAAACAATATTTAATTTTATTCAAAGTTTAATACTGTTTTGAGGTGTAGATAGTTGACCGTAGATTAATGCTTGAAGAAGTTTGTCGGGGGGTGCGGTCAGCAAAGAACAACATTAATAAACAAAACCATATTTATTTAATTTATGCCAAAAATAAATAAATAATAATTAAGGCATAAAATAAATAAATATGGTTTTGTTTATTTATGTTGTTCTTTGCTGACCCCACCCCCCGACAAACTTCTTCAAGCTTTAATACTGTTTATCATTATTATTATTTTAAGGCAACTACACAACATAATAATATTTCTTTTTTTGTTCTTACTATTTATTTTGCAAATGTTTTTGAACTGTATCTGTTAGCAGGATAATATCCTTCTCTGAGGACTTATGCAGCCCAGGATATCAACATTTCTCGGGGCTGCCATGAAATAAATGTTGATCCAGGTGGTTTTTAGACCTACAACCTTCTAAATACAACCTTCATCACTCCAACCTGCCCTGTTATCAACCTCTCAATGGAACTTTTAATATAATAAAAAGAACTCATTAAGTAGCGGTAAAAAAAAAATGAATTCAATATTGAAAAAAAAATACTGCATTGAACGCTATTTATCTTCAACCTTATAACACCTCGTTATAATTATTTTTGAGAATTAAGATATCATCGGAAAGAAGAAAAATGTAATGGGTTCAGTGATAAATTTAATAATGTCAAATATGATATATTTAGGCTCTATTTGTATATAATTATTCCCTGAAGTTCAAACAAATAATAAGAGCATTCAGGAGATAATACCTCAGGGTTACTACATTTACAAGTGTACAAATAGCTATGTCAAGGACCTTCCGAGGTTTCACTAAAATCTTGAAAACTTAGCAGTGAAGCGTCTTTTTTACATGAAAAAATGAATTCATGTAGCAACAACTTTGAGAAGGCAGAATTTCACATATTTTTTTTACAAAACTAAAGTCTGATTCCACCTTATAACTATAACTGATTTCACCTAATTCTGTACCGCTACAACCCATGGTCAAGGGTCAGGGGTTCAGTACTTTGTAAAGAAGTACTGTTTCTAGACAAAGATTGTACGAGGAGGTGATTTGGTCAGAATCCACTACTCTCCCCTATTCTCATATAATTCTATCTTTGTACAAATGTTTAATGTGGAACCCTAAGGAGTTTTTTTCTCGATCATTCTGATTAATTAATAATTTAAAAGTAAGTTGAAGTTAATAATTTAAAAATGAATCTTACTACAAAAAAAAAAATAAAAGTTGTTCATTATAAAAATTAAATAGTTCATATTTATTGCCTTCCTATTAAAAAAATATGAAGTTCAAAAAATACAAAATATTACTTTAGAGACTTAAAGGATATAAAAAATAGATGTATGTATCCGTAAAATTCTCTTTACAGCCCAAACTATAACTGATTCTATTAACCCAGCAGGAGTGTACTACTTTTAAGAGGTGTCACATGAGAATTTATCTCATTGTAGATAATTTGTGCTATTTTTTTTATACAATTGAATGTGGTGTTGAAAAAAATCTTTACAATTACTTTCAATGTTATTTGAAATTGAAATTGTAAATTGTAGCTCTTCAATCAGAGGCTGAAAAATCCAGATTTCGTAAAAGTTCTAAGACCTTCTTGTGTCGGGACATTATTTAAAATAAGAAAACCAGGAGGTGTCCTGATGAGCAAAATGCTCAAATAAGAAAAAAAAAAAAGATGTTATGTTAGGAGTGTAGTGGTGAGAGAAATGTTCAGTCTTACTCCAAGGAAGCCACAGTAAAACATAATTCGGCATAGGTGTGAAGATAAAAAAGGGAGTAACATAACCAATATAGGCATTTATTTTCCAATATGAGCGAAATGCTCAAGGCTACACCTCTTCTGGATTGTCAGTTTTTTTCGGAGGGGGGGAGTGATTGGTCAATCAGGTTTTCCACATAAATTTCGGATTTCATTAAGTAATCAAATACACTTGTTGGTTAAGTACTCATCATATATATGAAAATGGCATGTATAATCCAAATTTAATGGGCATAAAACCATGGGGCATAGCTAATATACATATTAAATAATTACATAACTTTTATATAAAATATAGATTGTTGATTACAAGTTGAAATGTTGTAAAATCAACCGTAGAGCTTAATATTAACTGATACTGAATAATCTTGAAGATATTTCTCTAATTCAGAATTCCAATTAACTTTTGCTAAGCAGTAATAGGTTTAGGAATTGAAGAGCTGAATAATCTTGAAGATATTTCCCGAATTCATAATTCCAATTAACTTTTGCTAAACAGTAATAGGTTTAGGAATTGAAGAACTATATAGAGTGTATTATTTTATTGTACATTTTAACAATTAGTGCAGTACTATTTCATTAAACAATTCAGTCCTTATATGAGTCAAGGCAATTATATTATCAATTGACATATTACTGTACATTAACAACAAAAGAAAGATCAGGAAAGCCTCATTCGAATAATGGGCCATGTTGTATTCCTAAATTGGCTTTAGTTCAAAACTGAAGTAAGATAAAACAATATATATCTTAAATCTAATTGGCACAGGTTATAACTGAGTTCAATTCAAATATTTTTTAGTATCTCACAATATTTACATCTCCTAAAAACTACATTAGATAATGTTTCTTAAGTTATTTATCGACAATAAGAGAAACATAGACTCATTATTTCTAAAAATACTATGAAGGAAACCCAATCATGAATTATAAAAATCATGAATGAATCTTTCATTCGTTAACTTAATTGATTTTATGGCAAGCTTTTACTTCCAATATGAGCATTTCTAAAATATAAGAAACATCATAATGTACAACTTTTCCTTAAAATATACATAATTTTTTAATTTCAGTCTTACTAAGAAACATTGAGTATTTACAATATAATATACTAATTAATTAAAATTAAGTATCAAATAATTATAATACACTATGTATATGATATCTGTACATATTACAAAAAAAAAAAAAAACAACAAAAAAACTACAAATATATATATACATAAAATGAAATGAAAATTAACAAGGTACATACAATAATAGCGGGCCACAATAAAAACAATAAATTAGTCAATTTCAGTTTTAATAAATATAGCTAATGGATTTAACGGCTATGTATCCAAAATCGAAGTCATGTAAGTACGAACTGATAAAGTTATTTAATCAGGTAAACAGTAGAAAATGAATGGCACTTCAATTGATAGAATTAAAATCAAACAACATTCTAATTATTATAAAGAAAAAGGAACTATGGATTAAAATGAGAACAAGGCCACATCATTGTTATATTTTTTTTTCATTCTTTTGTAACTTTCACATGTTTTGTGATTAATTTATAAAAATAAATTTATATACATGCTGTCTGTTATTTGTACATTATCTATAATAGAAGATGAAAATTCTTAACAGTCTGAACGTAAAATTTATAATAAATAAACACCTATTATTTTAAAGAATAGACAACCATCATTCTTTATCAATTGTAAAAAAAATATATATTTACAATAAATTAATGGATTTTTGAACACTTTACAATGGCCAAATTAATGAGTATACTATATTATATATAGTATACTCATTAATATGTTTCTTATCGATCGGACACTATACGATTTTTATTGATGGATCTCGATCTAATTTATAAAGTGTTTTTTTCACACGCAATGCTGTGAGACGGACTGCAGGATTTGCGTGCCAACATTCCTGCATGATTTTTGATAGAACTGAAGTCACCTGTAAATAAAATAACCATAAAATGTAGTAAATATAAGTTCACAAATCACAACTAATAAAAAAAAAAGTCAGGAAGCCACATGATTTGCGTAGCAAGAATCTAGGAGCCAAATCTTCAGAACCTATCTCTCCTTTGACTCCCAAACCACTTGCCTGGCCTTTTCAGCTAAGTAGTAGCGGAGCATTGAGAAGGCTACACACCAATTTGTCTTGGCACAATATAACAGTATGTTCTAGGATGCAGAACTTCCTAGTGAAGTCTTACCTGTTTTAGACAAGACAGATAAAAATTTTCTCTCCGACCAATTTGGACAACCATGTGTTAGCACTGATTTCTAGGACTTGCCTCTTTGAGCTCACCACATCTAATTAGTAACCCTGTTTAACTTATATTTCATGTTCATTCTAAGTTTAATGATTTACATAGCATACTATTTTCTTTTGTATTATATAAAATTAATTTTATTTCCTTTGCGATCTAATGTTTATTTAACTGTTTACATCAGTTTTCTTTTATTTGACTTAATAAAGAAGACATTATTTTTTGCTGAAGTCAAAAAGTCTTCATTATTTTCCTTCCCTGGTCTCACATACTTAACTTTATTGATTAAACTATTATTCAAACCATCATATGCCAACTATATAATTACAGTCCACACTGCATAAATTTAATTAACAACATAACATAAATTTTATACAATAAAAAAAAAAAAGGAAAAAAAAAGAAGCAATAGTAAATTTCAATGAAAAAATAAGTTATCAGGTCAGAACTTAATAAAAAGTTAAGAATTTTATAAATAAAATACAATTTTAAATTTAATTTAATCGAATTGATAAATTTGTTTCATAAAAGCATTTGTGTATTCTTTTTTAATTAGGACTTATGCAATCTTAACTGTTTGTTGTAGAAAGGTTTCACTATAATGTATTTTTTAAGTTTTAACATAATATAATAAAAATGGTATATTTTGTAAATGTATTAAGATAGAAAAAACTGACTGAAGATTTAACTTTTATGACATTTACCTTCTCTAATAAATGTATTAAGATATTGGGACAACTTATTAAAAATTATTCATGATTGTTACCTGAGAGTTTTGCCAGCGGGATGGCATATGTGGCCTGATACCCTTGACGCAAACCGCAAGGTGCATATCATCAAATGATGGATCACTGGGAACAACATCATGATAAGGAAGAGCATACTCATCAGCCTCGAGGCCCCATTTCTCACAGCTTCCGCTCGTTACACATCTCCTAAAATTATCAAGAAAAAGCTTAAATACAGTAATAATATATTAGTTATTATAATCTTTATTTAGAAGGCACTGTCTATTAAATAAAAAAATGCTACCAATTATTACAGAATGGTTTATTATTTGAATTAACTAATAATTATATCAGTATATAACAAACAATAAAAAACTATAATGAAATCATGCTATTCTTGAAGTCTGAGGATAATTGTGGAGTGACTTGTAACTATGTACATCAGACAGATTTATTTTTATTTGATTTTTTGATTCAATTATTTTTAACTGTAAAGTCTCAAATTTTGAAGAAGTTGAAATGTTTTTGTTTGTGTCATAATTTAAATAGTCTTTGATTTAGAGTTTATAAATTTTCTATATTCATGAATAAATAATTCATTTTCAGTGTTCTTTATATTTTAATATATTTTTTTTTTGTAAACAAACTGAAAAAGCTAGTCATAAAATGGGTATCTCTAACTTATCTATAAACCAAATTTCCATGCTAATCATTTCTTATCTTTATGACAAAACTTTTATAATAAAATTTCAAGTCATTAAATAGGATAAAATTTAAAAAATATACAATACATGCATTAAGAGTACATTTATAGCCTGATGTCAAAACCATTCTATGATATTTCTTATGCATAAACAATTTAAATTTATGAATATATTTTTAAAAATTTAATTTACCTGCACATTTCCCAGAAAACAAGACTTAAGGCATATATATCTGCCATTTTAAAAGCATCAAATGATTTTGTGTCTAAAGATTCGTCTAAAACTTCAGGAGCCATGTATCTTCTAGTTCCCACTCTGGTGTTAGGTGTTATATCTATTTCATTGGTTTCACTAGATAATCGGGGGGGAAAAAAAAGAAAATTAAGAAATATCAACAAAATTTAACTAAAACACTGTTAAAAAAATGTAAGGTTTGAATGATACCTGATAAATCTCACAGCAAGACCAAAGTCAGCGATAGCACATTCACCATTTCTCTTGACAAGAATATTTCTCGATTTAATATCCCTATGAGCAATACCAGGTTTTCCACGAGTTCCAAAAATTTCCGTGTGCAAATGGGCAACTCCGGCAGCAGCAGAACGAGCCAGTTTCTGCAAACCTTCGGGTTCGATGACTGATGACCTCAAAACATCGTATAAAGAACCTCTCTCGTGGAAATCGGTGATAAGTAACATCTGTGTCCAAGAACCAGTCCCTTTGATATCCGCAGCAATAAACCCTAAATAAAAACAAAAAAAATATAAGTAATTCACATACATTACACATGAAAAAAATAATTATACTAATATTGATTTTTTTTTTCCACAAGATATCAATGATCCTATTTCTACAAAAAGACTAAGCATATTCATGTAAATGTTTATCATGATTACTATGGCTGTATTCCTTTTATTATATAATAATATAAAAATCGTTCTACCTAAATTTATGACTAAACAATAATCTTCAAAGATAGAGAAATGACATGGAATGAAAAAAATACTTCATTCTAGGATCTATGTTCTCTTGAATAACGATGACACTAACAGGTTTGGAAAGCTTTTTTTTTTAGTGTAATATTTCTTCATAAATAAGATTTGAACTCTGCTCTCAGTCAGCAAACACAAAATAATGAAATTTATAAAAATAACTTAAATATATACCAGGGCATTCAAAAAGTCCTGTCGTTTTTCGTTTGTTCGTTGTTTATTTTGATTCTAGAGTGTTTGCTAATTAATTCCGTTCAATACAACTTTTATCCATGTAAACACAAATGTTTATACTTTATGAATAGGAGGCTAAGGAGGATTAATTTAATGC